>NC_045175.1:17282449-17307449 GCF_900700415.2 Clupea harengus | reverse complement strand
GCCACTCGTCAGATTGCGTAATTGCAAGGCTGCTTTTGGTCAATCCACTCCACCTGCTTAGCGCCCGTGACAGACCCGCTGCGGGCTCTTAGAGACGTCTCTGAATCCTCTTTTCACCCCTTTTAAACTGGCGTTTACCCAGGGTTAAACCAGTGTTGATTAATAGTGGAGTTTGACCAGGGTTAAACCAGTATTGATTGATAGTGGAGTTTGACCAGGGTTGAACTAGTGTTGATTGATAGTGAAGTTTGACCAGGGTTGAACCAGTGTTGATTGATAGTGGAGTTTGACCAGGGTTGAACTAGTGTTGATTAATAGTGGAGTCTGACCAGGGTTAAACCAGTGTTTGCCACTGGGAGCCAGACTACACAAGGCAACCAGGGAAGTATCGGAGGAGGCGGAGAAAGCAAGCCTTCGGCTCTGGCTGAGACGATGGGACATGGCATGGGGAGCAAGCAACCCCTGATGACACTTAGCTGCGGGGGGGTCAAGGAGACGTACCTGTTCACTGCAACCAGGAGATGTTCACCGGCCTTTGGTGTAAAAAGGGTATTTGAATCCTCTTGTGCCCGTTCATGCTGTACAACACTGAGAGACATTGAGCCCTTTGTTGTCTTTTGTTTTTTAAACTTCCACAACTCTAGGGGGCAGTAGTGAGCAAAGGCACCGGAGGAAAGTGCTTGGGCCCTATAAAGTGCGTTAAGACCCTATCTACTGTTAACGGCACTATATGAATCAATAAAATAGAAAACTCATTTGAATTGAACGGACTGTGTGACGCTGATCTGGCATAGGAGACCTTGTTACATCACTAACCAGATACTTCATAACGGTGTCACACATCAGTGCGTAACAGCGCGCCTAAGCCTTTTTATGCAGTTACTAAGTTAATGGCACCATATGTAAATAAAATATAATCTATCAATGAAATAGAAAAAATTTAATGTTTGATCTGGCATAGGAGACAACAACACTACCAGTTACTTCATAACGGTGTCACACATCAATTATTAGTGTGTAACAGCACTCCTACCCCTTTTTGTATGCAGTAACGAAGTATCAGTGAGCTGTTACATATACATAACACATTCATAACACATACAGGGCAAAATCACTTAAACCGCGGTAATGAAATAATAATAATAATAATAATAATTCATTTTATTTGTAATGCACTCTTCATTCAGAAGAATCTCAGAGTGCCAAAAAATGTGTTGGATGTCTGTACAGTCCCACTAATGAACTGCCAGTGACTTGCTGTTGATCAGACTGGAATCACAGTTGGCAATGCCATGCTAAACTTCAACAGGAAACCTGTTGTTTTAGGTTTCTGTCAGTCTGCCCCAGGGCAGCTGTGGCTACTGAGGTAGCTTACCACCACCGGTATGACTGTGTGTGTATGACTACTGGACTCTGTAAAGCGACTTCGGGTATATAGAGAAGCGCTATATAAAATTGAATTGATTGATTGATTGATTATAAGTGCTGTTACTAAAGCTTGTCTGATTTTGAAAATATGAGAAGAAGAACAAAAAATGTAATTTAGGGAAAAAAGTATTGAAAAAAAGATGAATAAATAGCTAAATAAATAAATAGATACATAAATAGAAAACTCACACAGCACACCATCCACAGTAAGAACAGCTAAAGGATAAAACATTTCACTCTGTCCATAGAAAGGTAAATGATTGGCAGATGGACCTTAAGGCCTACTATCAAAGCTCCTCGTGCTTTGCAGAGGCAAGGAGTTGCAGTGTTGCACAATTGCACTGAAAACAATGACACCAGAATAAACCCTTTGGCCGTCGGTGATGAGTAACTGTGACTGAACAAATTGTCTGCTGTTAGGAAATAACAACAGAAGTAAAAACTGGAAAAAAAAAAAACTAAAGAGCATTAAAAAAAAGCTAAAAATGAAAACGAATCAAACAACAAAAGTCAAATCAGTCTGTGTAGTGTGTGCGTGTGTGTGTGTGTGTGTGTGTGTGTGTGTGTGTGTGTGTGTGTGCGTGTGTGTGTGTGTGTGTTCACTATGGCTCTAACTTTGTGCTGCCTTTCACGATGATGATGATGGTGTGTGTGTATTTGTGTTCTAACTTTGTCCTGCCTTCCAGTGTGAGTAGAGGGTCTCTTATCTATGAAGCAGGTAGAAATCCTTCCAGTGCTGTACACAACACTTACTCTGAGAAAGGTTGCGTACGCAGTGTGTGTCTGTTTGTGTGTGTGTGTGTGTGTGTTTGTGTGTTTGTGTCTGTGTCTGTGTCTGTGTTTGTGTGTTTGTGTATGTGTCTGTGTCTGTGTGTGTGTCTGTGTCTGTGTGTGTGTGTGTGTGTGTGTGTGTGTGTGTGTGTTTGTGTCTGTGTCTGTGTCTGTCTGTGTGTTTGTGTTTGTGTGTGTGTGTGTGTGTGTGTGTGTTTGTGTGTGTGTGTGTCTACACGTGTGTGTGTTGCTTCCTCTTACACTGCAGTCACTCCCTCACATTTACCTCGCCTGTACAATCAACACATGCATACATATAAAAATACACACACATACACACATGCACGCGCACACACACACGCATACAAACGTGCACATACACACATACAAGCACACACACAAACACACAATCACACACACACACACACTCACACACACATCCACGTGTTTCCTCTGTTAATCATTACACACACATACACACACGCACGCGCACACACACACATACAAATGTGCAAACACACACACACACACACACACACTCACATACACACACACAGACACAAACACACACACATAGTATGTGCACACACTTCTTCCTGTTCTCTCACCGTAAACAATACATACCTTTTGCCTATCTAAGCACACACAAAATCTGTACTATTACGTCCCTAGGTGGGCGTGTCGCTTTGTGCTAGCGGGCTCTTGAGGTGGGCACTCAAAGCACTTTTTGGGCAATAGCTCGACAATTGTTTTTGCCAAAAAAAAAGCTGGCCTCTCGGAGGCGCATGACCCTAGCCCATTACGACTCATAAGGCACTGCTCAGCGACTTAGTTAGGTCCCCCCTCAGCGAGTTAGTTAGGTCCTCCTCAGCGAGATTTTCAGATTCTCTGATGGCCTCTAGCGGTTATCAGGGAATTTCATGTTCAGATTTGGAATATTCTTTTTTCCCTTTAAAAGTTTGGTTAATTAGGATTTTATAACCACTTATTTGTATTGTGGTTATGTCTGAATAGCCCTCACAACGCTGCAAGGCCGAGAGATTTGCTCTGCATGGGGCAAATATCAGATATTAAAGAAAGGCTATTCTGTTAAAGTACAAGGTATACTGTGTACATGTGCAACAGTTGGGTAATCCTCTAACGCTGAAATGCATAGGCTGTACTACGAGGCCCTCTTCTGGGCGGAACAAGGAACTGTCTGCGATGCCTTTTGCCCGCTTGCACATTTAGGAGGAGTTGCATTCACTCCTCCTAAACGTTAGATGGCGCTGCGAGTAAAGATTTTCAGCAGTTTGTGAGGAGATGAAGAAGAGACACTTGCTGTTGTCAATTTACGTTCGTGGAGGTCTTCTGTGAATGCACTGGCGGGAGAAAGTCGTCTGTGTAATAAGAAGATTTTGCGAAACATTTTAGTGACTGGAACGGAAACTACAGCCTCTGTTTTACTCTTTTAATGATTTAGTAACTGTTTAGTGGCAAACCGCGTCGAGGACAACTGTTTGACAAAAAAAAACAATTGTGTCTGGACAGGAACGTTTGACAAGCTAGTCGGCTAGCTAGCTTATTAGCTTGCTATCTGGCTATCAGTCTGTTGGATTCAAGTGTTATCGTGACTTTTGCCGGCGAGGCACAGAACGTTGGTGTTTTTCAACAAGACCTTCGAAACCAGAACTTGTAAGCTTTTTGTTGTTGCTATATTTGGAGCAGAGATTCTGCTGTTGTTCGAAGTGGGCGGCAAGACCGGTTTGGATATCAACCTTCGCCTCATCGCCTGGCTCCGACATCCCCGGCTACTAGCAACATTTGCCAGAGGAGGCTAGCTATCTATCGTAGACGTCCATCTCGCTTTTGTCCAGGCAGAGGGTTTTCTCGCCAGCAATACAAGGACAAACAGCTGCTATTTTGATCCACTCAACTAGCTGCAAGAAAATGGCGAAAGTACAAGTGTTGAATGTAGCAGTTTTGGACAACCCTAGCCCTTTCGGAAACCCATTCCAGTTTGAAATCACATTCGAATGCATGGAAGATTTACCCGAAGGTAGGTAATGTTAGAATTGCAAATGAAAAAACTCGCAAAAAGGTGACTAGAACACATTGTTATTAATAGGCCATCTCCCATCAAAGTATAATTTCTTAGCACGAGTCTCTTAACAAGATACTCGTTTATACCTAGTTAACTTGGTGTTAGTAACTTAGCATTGCTAATTTATTGCGGTTGTAAAATTGAACGCTAGACCTCTGTAACCTTCCAGTTTCGTGTTTGAAACAACAGAGCACCGCAGTGGCATAATTAACCATAGCGTGCTCACGCTAACTAGAGTTTTAGGAAGCGGAATTGGCTGTGTACTGTGCTAAGCCTGTTTAAAGTTTTACACAGATGCTAAGGAAAAGGAGATGTAAGTGGTAGTTTTGTCATTTAGTGGCAGATGGAAATTTGGCGCCGGCGCGGAGTTAGATGGAGCGAAATCGTGTGACGTGAGACATCTCTGTGGCATTGGCCCGAGTGTGTGGAGGGGGCGGAGTGTCTCCCAGGCGATTGGACTCGCGTCCCGTCTGTGATGCACTCGGCCCGCCCACCTACGGTAGTCACCACGACCGTGGTGTTTATAGTCACACTCTTTTTTTCTTTTTTTTTCTTTCTTCCTTTTTTTTGTGTGTGTGACTTTTCAGCAGGCACAGTAGTAGTACCACACCTATTGCGTCTGCCTGTTGGCTAGCAGAATAAGTTCAACACTATGTTAGGTTATAGAGTTTTACACATGCATTGGACGTTGGCATAATTGTCCTCTTCTTTTTCTCACAAGTATTATGAGTATAAAAGTTGTATATGAACCTTTGTGTCTAAGTTGAGTTAGCTAAGTACACTTAAGTACATGTTAAAGGCGTAGACTGCCATTCTAATCCAATACACTCCACATGCGCTTGTAAAAACAATTCTGGAGTTTGTAGACATTCCTTGATGTGTACATGAGAAACAAACGAACTGGCTCAGACCAAGCTGCATAACCGAGTCAGTTCCTTATAATGTGCCGATTCTCAGACCTGGAGTGGAAGATCATCTACGTCGGCTCGGCCGAAAGTGAGGAGTACGACCAGGTCCTAGACTCGGTGCTGGTCGGGCCCGTGCCAGCTGGACGCCACATGTTTGTGTTTCAGGTGGGCGTAAACACACACACACACACACACACACACACACTCACTTTTACATCTACACTCGCATGCATGGCCAGAGCCGGTGATGACTTCTTTTTTTCTGACACCTCGTATGAGCTGCATAGCAGCAAGTGATTAGGAGTTTCAGTCTGAGGCTAACACACACACACACACATACATACACGCATTCATACAAAAATGCATACATACACACAGATATTCAAACTCACTTACACACATGCACTTACATACAATTTAGTGGAAACTCCATCTCGCAGTAGATGTAATGATGCACACACACACACACCAGTGTTTTACACTTTTGCTCTTGAATATTACAATTCTTGATTTGGGCCCACAATTCAAAGGAATATCCCTATTTGAAAGGGCCCAAATCTGTTGCATTAGCCAACGTTGCACTGAACTGCAATAAACACAGCATGGAAAGAATGGTGTCTCATACACACACATACTCTCACACACACATACACACACACACACATACATTCTCACTCACACACATACTCACACACACGCATACATTCTCACTCTCTCACACGCGCACACACACACACACACATCCACACACATCCTCACTCTCTCACATACACATACATACTCACTCACACACACGCACACACTCAATCACGCACACATACTCACACACATCCATCCACCTATTCAGCTTCACAAATGCCACACAAGCTTTAACTCCATCTCTCTGTGCCACCTGTCCCGTCCCTTTTTGTGTGATTGGCAGGCAGATGCGCCAAACACGGGGCTGATTCCGGAGAGTGATGCCGTGGGCGTGACCGTGGTGCTGATCACCTGCACCTACAGGGGTCAGGAGTTCATCCGCATCGGTTACTATGTCAACAACGAGTACACGGAACCAGAGCTGCGGGAGAACCCACCCATCAAGCCAGACTACACACAAGTGAGAGGAGACACACACACACACACACACACACACACACACACACACACACTTTTACATCCACACTCGCATGCATGGCCAGAGCCAGTGATGACTACTCTGACTTTTCTGACACCTCGTATGAGCTGCATAGCAGCAAGTGATTAGGAGTTTCAGTCTGAGGCTAACACACACACACACACACACACACACACACTCCTGTACTTCAAAATACACTTCTGAACATAACATTTGTACGTATTTGAACACAAACAATCTTGCCTGTGTGCGCGTGTATGCATACATGTTGACGTCAGAATGCCGTTGGGTGTTAATGTAAGGATTAGGCCTATTCATCACTAGTCTGTAGACCTTCCGTTGATCATCAGTTTAGTTCTTCGTATTTATTTTTAAGTGTTAATCATTTATTATATTTTGAAGTGTTCAGCTTCCCCAAGAAGCATGGTATTCCCCATGAACGAAATAAAGTAGTAACCTAGGCAGCAATGCTGTTCCTGATTAAAAGGGAGTTTTTTTTTTTTTTTTTTCTTCTTGCCCCTGTCGCCATTGTGCTTGCTCTCAGGGGGTCGAGGCACTGGGCTCTGTAAAGCGCCTTGAGACAATCCTATTGTTTTTGGCACTATATAAATGAAATTGAATTGAATTGTTATTCCCCATGCAAGAAATAAAGTAGTTGCCTAGGCAGCAATGTTGAGTTTTGGATCATGACTGAAGAGAGGGTTTGGTCGGAGGTCCTGAGACAATAGTAACTACATCTGAAATGGCATAAAGGACTATTTTGGTTTTGCGGTGATGGATGTTTCATAAATAATAATGATAAAAAAGAAAAGTGAGTGTGTGTCCACCGCAACTCAACATCTGACCCTGCCTCTTCTAGATGTGTTTTTTTTGGGGGGGAGGTGGTCACAGTAAGACACTTTGTGGCTCGTCCTAAAAGAAGAGACCTATGGCTTTGTTTTGCTAGGGGAATGAGTTCACTTACCCAGGGTTGTCACTGAACCACATACTTGGAATACTCTCCTTGAGGTGAAGAAAGCTTTTCAATGTGAACGGGTCCTTACGGTCCTTCCCCTTCCTCTTCCTCTTCCTCTTCGCAGCTCCAGAGGAACATACTGGCATCCAACCCGCGCGTGACGAGGTTCCACATCAACTGGGAGGGAACCGCTGACAAGATGGAGGACTCGGAGAACGTGGACCCCGCACCCAACACCATGCTGCCGCCATCCTGTCTCCCTGGAAAAGCCCCGCCCCTCGGACTGTTGCCAGACAACTCCATGGACTGTCTGTAAACAAAAACAAAAAACACACACACACGCACACACTCAGACACACACATTTGCATATGTACTTAACCTCACAAGCTCTTAAGCACGATAGTGCTACTGTTACACAGTATGGTGAAGGATGAAGCACTCAAAACACACACACACACACACACACACATACATAATTTCTCTGCAACCTAAACACACTCGGCAGGTTAAGGCGCTGTGTGTTGTTCTCGGGTTGACCATTGTGAGGGCTGGGAGCGTGTGTGAACGCCTTGCTTGTGGCCACCTGTTTGGGTTTCCCTTACAGTCAAGCAAAGAGAAGAAAGAAGTGCGTTAGCACTGACCTGCTCCTTACACGAACACACACACACACACACACACACACACACACACACACACACCAGCATTGCCTTCCAGCACGTGCTCCCGCGCTGGAGAGAAGTTGGCTCTGCCTGTCGTCGTCGTCCTCCTTCTGTGACAGCCAAAACTCATTTCTCTTTGGACTCCCTCGGAAGTTTTTATTTTGGATTTGGAATGAAGCAGCTATCTGTTTTGAAAAGAAAACACAAAACCTTGTGTTGTCTATTGTATGTGTTTGTTTGTTTGTTTGTTTTTTTGTATATTGAAGCGAACAAAAAGAAACATGTTGTATCAAAACTAAAGGTGGGGTTTCCCTGGCTTTTTATTGGCCGGGGTATAAAAACAGTAAACGGTAGCGCTTGTTCTTCCTCATTGGTTTGTTTTGTGTTTCCTGTTTTGTAAATACTTTCTTCCCCCTTCTCATTAAGGTATGATGTCATTTGATATATGTCATTTACAATTAATTGTTGGGAAAAAAATAAAGTTAAATAATTAAATAATCATTGCTTGTTTTCTTTCTCTTTTTTTTTTTTTTTAAGTGTTGTTGACCTTGCATTGGAGATGTCTAAGTGACAAGGACTTTTGATAAATAAATAATAAAATGAGATACTTTTCCCTTGGGAGATACTTCTATGCAAAGCAATTTCGTCATAGTTTGAAATGCATTTGAGAACATGCATGTAAATGTAATGTTGGCCCTTTATCCATGTTTCGCTAGCCTGGATACCAGACCGAACTTAGCCCCGCCCACACATTTTTTGGTTGGGAAGTTCGGTCTGGCATTACTCCATTGAGGAGAAATTATCTGCGGCTCGATATCAGCCGTACCAATCAAATTGTTAAGGCGGGCTTTATACGATGATGGACAGATGATCAACAGTAACGTAACCAACCACGTCACCAACACACGAGTTGAATTCGTTTTCAACAAACATGGCTGCCGCTGGAGAGCTGAAATGTATAGATTCGAGTCCATTTAGACATTGACAGTGCATTCATTTTGAAAGAGGAACAGAGAAACGCGATTAAGGCATTTGTCAATCGAAAAGATGTTTTTGCCTTCCTTCCTACGGGATCCGGTAAAAGTGTAATGTATCAGCTGCCAATGGTCACATACTACGTTGTTCTGATTGGTTGTAGGTAACCAATTGAGCGAAGAGGCATTTTTTCTCCTGGTTCGGTTGAAACACGCCCCATAATCACAGCCCAATGGAGCGATATCAGACTCATATTCTGACTAGAATTATGAGTATCGTCAGGCTAATGTCAGGCTAATGTTTCGCTACACAACCACTCATCTTGCAAGTTGAAGTGTTTTTGAGAGTCAAAAGAAAAGGAAAATGGCAGATCTGAAACGTTGCAGAAAAAATGAATTTGGGGGTGGAGGGGCTTTTATATAATTATTTTCTTCGGTGAATGCAGCTACTTTAAGTAAAGCCAAATCAAAATAATCGAAGTTGTCAGCTTAAATGATCCGGTTTGGCTCCGTGCCAACTGGGTCTTAACGTCTTTCTTCTTGAAAACGTGATGGAATTACGTTGAACTAACTAATTCCGACGCTGCACTCAACTTATGCAAGATAAGTGAAAAGGAATAAAGTAAGTATTGGCTTGGTTCCCATCAGCCATTGCGGGAGCTTTGAAATAAGCAAGTTTAGCCATTGATGTTACCAACAATATTTCTTTGTTTAATGCGATAAATGTTAGTTTTACTTAGATAGCAATACAGTTTTGGCACATGGGTTGTACTTTTGTGTAGTGCTTTGATATACAGTACCAGTCAAAAGTTTTTTCTTTACTTTGATTATTTTCTACATTGTAGATTAATACTGAAGACATTTCAACTACGAAAGAACACATATGCAATTATGTACTAAACAAAAAAGTGTTATCTACAATGTAGAAAATAATAAAAGTAAAGAAAAAACTTCTCAAAAAAATTAGAAGGTGTGTCTAAACTTTTGACTCTATGCTTTATTCCTGTCACGGGTGTGTGTGAACGGTTTCACGATGACAGTGTAGACCTCAGTCAATCAACTGTCAATGAAAATGCACGTTATTTTGGCTGTAGGTTAAGATTCCGAAAGCAATGGGCTTCCCTGCTCTGAAATGTTTCTTTGGATGCGTTATTTTTACAGTTGCAGACCACAGTGATTGCTTGATAACTCCTGCGCAGTGTGCGTTTGTGAATTCATTGCTGAGGTGCTTTTGCGTTTGTATTTTGGAGGGCTTTCCGTGCCAGACATGCCACTGAGACACACATTTTGTTGTCCTGCATGCATTGAGGAACACGGGGAACTACAGTAAGTAAGTACATGTAAAAGAAATCCCCCGCAAAAGCACGGGAATAACACTCTTAAAGGCACAGTCCGCAATTCAAATCCATGAGAATTTTTTTTGTCAAATTCAAAATTCAGCAAATTGCTCCTCAAGGTCCTTTAGCTCTCTGTTCAGTGTATGTGCTTAAAGACCCTCAAAAATCAGAAAAGGGAGATGTAATTTGATTATCTTTTGAGTTAAAATATCAACAGCCTTTTACCAGAATCGTGGACTGGACCTTTAACCCAGGTGCCCTTCGTTTGAGTACAGTTGTACATCAATGGGAGTGCCGCCACTCCATGGTTGCTAGGAGATTGCTGCAGGAGAGTCGGTTCTAAAGGGGTGCATTCACCTCCACACCCCTCGTCCTCCGCCCCACGTCAGTTCTGTTTTTTGGTCTTCTTTTCATCCTCCTTTCCTGTCCATCTGTCATACCTCGCCAGCCCCCCTTACCCCCGCCGCACACACATCTACCCCACAGCACACACACCTACCCCTACCACCCCCTCCACCCCTGCCACACACGCCCTACCCCCGCTACACACACACCGTTCACCACAAACTCGCTACTACATGACGGAATGAAAAAAAAGATTACGTTTTTTTTCAAACTCCAAGAAATATGCGCTGTTTAATAGGTGTGTTTCACAATATTGTTTTCTTTCCTGACTTTTTGTGTTTTATTTTGCTGTCTTTTATTCATCATCAACATATATTTTAAATCAATGTAGGTCGTTTTTGCTATTCATTTTCTAATAGCTTCTCTTTATTGTGTTATTGCTGATTTAGCATCAGCTCTTGGTAGCAAGCTTCAGCCTACATACATTTTACTACAACAAACGCAATTGCCTATATAAATATTGTATATATACAGTAGGCCTATATATACGTATATATATATATATTGTGCCTTTGTATGCTTCCCCGTGTAGACTGTGTAGGCTTGACTGAAGACATCATAGATACAGAACATACCAGGCAGTCCGCCATGAATAGGCCTAACTGGTGATTCAGAATAAGATCATTCAACAGCATTTAATTCACTTCATCCTGAGATTCAGATCTACGCATGTGCGCGACAAATTCCGACTTGTGAAGCTGCGAGTAGGCTAGATCATTTGTACTTATGACTCAATGGGAAATAGTCGCTTACAAATATAATTTGTTGTTGTGTAGCATATCTTTCTTTTTCAACATTCTTACAAATGTACATGACGGACAAGGATGTAAGCTGTACGCTTTGAGCATCTGTCACCGGTGAAAATATAAAGGTATAGCCTAACCAGTGGAAGGACCTGTCTTTGATGCTGTGAGCCAATTGAACTTGCGCGGTGCTTTTCAGAGAGGATGCTCCTCGTCCTCAGTGTTGCCGCCGAGGCGGTCTCCACTTTTGGTTGACAGGCTTTAATGTAGCCTACCAGTCGCAAGGCACAAAAGGCACTGACCAATCAATTCGTTATTGCCCCTGCCTGTCATCCACAGGTCGACCCATGGGATGACTCGGGAGGCGGGCGCTCCTCCGTCACTGTAGGCTACTGAAGTTCCCGTCTGTTGTGCATGGATGCTGATGTCTATAACGGAGGGTCAAATATACACTGGGCGTTTTTTTATCCGCACAGAATTCGTTGTGATTTTGGAACAGCGGTTGGACTCCGGACTGGGGGGAGCTGTTCGCTTCGGTGAGTGGCAGTGGGGGCACCTGAGGACGGAATAAAGGAAGACCACCGATAGGGACTACGCGGAGAGCGCAGAGTGGGTTTGCAGCAGGGGCCGGAGCGGAGAGAGAGCGCCGTGGCTCGGTGGCCAGCGCTATCAGCACCAGCGGACTCGGCAAAGGCACTCAGTTGGAGAAGCCCTGTCAACAGTCTGCAGCTAGTACCCACTCTCAAATCGAGCCTGCTGTTGGAATAGGCCAACCTATTAAGTAAGGTAACGTCGGCGGATGTCGACGGATAAGACGGAACAACCTGCCTTCTTGAAGAAGACTGCTCAGTGGATAAAAAGATAAGATAGGAGTCTCTCCACTTTCCTTGACGCGGATCGGACCCACATTTAAATTACGAACGGTTCTGAGCTCACACCTTAGATCAATACGGCTTAATCGGCGAGGAGGGGGGACTCTAGGAATCACCAGCCGGCGTTGAGGCCTCAAGACATGGGCAACACGCCCGCCTCCAGGCGGGGAAGTGATATGGAAAGCGGTGGGTGTAGACTATTTTGCATTGGGGTAGTAGGCTATACAGCCTAGGCTACACACATTCACACACGCTGTGCACACTACAAATGCTGTCGTATGCTATAGGGTATCACATTACAGGACCTATCGTGATCTTTACGTAGCCTAAAACATTATTTGTATTTCCCTGCCTACTATTTTGACAGGTGACATAGACTCAGAGAGCATCTCCAGAATGAAACCGTTCAGAATGGGCTCTCTTCTTCTATCGACATCACCATGGAGGCCTAGGCCACTACCGGTCAATATAATAGCTCAAACACTAACATACTGGGCTACACCAATATTTAGTGTCGAGAATTTACCGTTTGACTCAGTAGCCTACAAGTGAACAGAACAAATAGCCTAATCTGTGCCGTAGCATATCGTCTGACCGAGTTGACCATCACTCCAAAACAAGTGATTGGATGAATCAGGGTGAAACGTAACAGCATTCTAAGTGGTCGTTATTCAGTAAAATTGCACGTCCACCAACATGAATCCTGTCTTCCAGCGCACGTTGCATCACGAGAGGCACGATAGCCGTTTAGCACGACAGCATATAGCCAAGGCTGCTCGTGCCTTGTAGCCTGCCTGTGTGGCTTTCTCTGGGACGCAACCTCTGCTCGAGAGCACTTGCAAAGCGGTCGGGCGCTCTCTACCTATCCACAAAAAAAACCTGAATTAAAAATAAAACAATCCTAGAAGAAGCAATGAGAGCCTTCATGTGAGCTCAAGTTAATTATATATCCTGACTGGGGGTCCATATCTTAAGAGATCCTATGCATAGGCTAACACCTTATCCATCGCATTGTGCACAAAATAAGAATCCATGCAGAATGTTGCATGTATACGTTTTTTTTTTTGTAGTTTAAATCATGTTTTTGAGGGACCCCTCAGTGAAGCCCACTTGCAGTTTTTGATGTGAGTGTGTATGTGTGTATGTGTGTGTGTGTATGTGTGTGTGTGTGTGTGTGTGTGTGTGTGTGTGTGTGTGTGTGTGTGTGTGTGTGTTTGCTACTGGGGCAGTCATTTAGGCATGGAAGAAAGTATTTGAAATAAGGTGAAGTATTGTAGATTGTCTTGGTTTTGATGCATCCTGTTGATAACAGTGCTAGTAGGTGTTAATAACAGGTGTGTGTGTGTGTGTGTGTGTGTGTGTGTGTGTGTGTGTGTTTCTTTTTCACATACATATTGGTTTGTTTCATGTTGGTGTGTCAACAGGAACATTCATTTTGTGAAGCTATGAATGAATCCCATTGTGTGTGTTTGTGTGTGTATGGCAACCTAACTGAAGCCAGTGCAGTGTGTGTGTGTGTGTGTGAGCGTGTGTGTGTGTGTGTGTATGACAACCCAACTGAAGCCAGTGCAGTGTGTGTGTGTTTGCGTGTGTGTGTGTGTGTGTGTGTGTGAGGGTGTGTGTGTGTGTGTGTGTGTGTGTGTGTGTGTGTGTGTGTGTGTGTGTGTGTGGCAACCCAACTGAAGCCAGTGCAGTGTGTGTGTGTGTGTGTATGACAACCCAACTGAAGCAGTGCAGTGTGTGTGTGTGTGTGTGTATGACAACCCAACTGAAGCCAGTGCAGTGTGTGTGTGTGTGTATATGAGAACCCAACTGAAGCCAGTGCAGTGTGTGTGTGTGTGTGTGTGTGTGTGTGTATGACAACCCAACTGAAGCCAGTGCAGTGTGTGTGTGTGTGTGTGTGTATGACAACCCAACTGAAGCCAGTGCAGTGTGTGTTTGTGTGTGTGTGTGTGTGTGTGTGTGTATGACAACCCAATCGAAGCCAGTGCAGTGTGTGTTTGTGTGTGTGTGTGTGTGTGTGTGTGTGTGTGTGTGTGTGTGTATGACAACCCAACTGAAGCCAGTGCTGGCATCTCGAGTATCTATTTCTGGCACATCATTGCTCATGCACATGACCTCACCATCCAAAGGCAGCATTGCCACCTTATCATAGTATCGTTGGTGTGTGTGTGTGTGTGTTTTTAATAGAATCCATGTGTTATGTGTGTGACTATGTGTTTATTTATATGTTTTTAGTCTCTTTTAGTCTTTTAGTCTCTTTCTCAGATGGAGGGCCTATACGGATCCCAGGTACATATATTCTATAGATAGATATAATATCTATATATATTACAATTTACAAACAACAGGGGTTGTATCAAAGTGCCTTCCAGTCAAGGTTAATCAATTTACAATGAACAAGGAACAAATATATATTAATATATAAAGTATATAAAATATTATTATGTATTATTATTATGTATTTCGTTATACACAGGAAAAGATGTTACATTTTAGTGCTATTGGTTGAGGACTTCCCACAGCAGCCAATCCTCTCACTGTCACATGCAAGTACTCATACCCAGCAACCTAACCAATATAACAACTGCCCAACCATAGATTTGATAGATGCTGCTCAGGATGCAAAAACAATGCACACCTGGCTGGAGACAGCCGCAACACGCACCGCATGTTGTACTTGGGATCCGTAAAGGCCCTCCTTCACTGTACAACATGCGCCGTCTGTAGCCCACAGGTGCTAAACACAACAACACGCCTGCCCAACCATTAGAACCTGAGCCGCAGCAGGATACAACAAAAACAACAAAGCTGCCTTCGTTAGCATTTCACTGGGGGTTTTCAAGTGGGCACCATCTTTCATCAGGCCGTCATTGAATTGGCATCCCAGACACCACCTCCCATCCTACTCAGGAAGGCCTAGAATACATTCCACTGCTAGAGACGACAACGGATACCCCTCGATATGATTTCACATATCTCAGTGTTAGTTCAGCTTTATTCGCGACCCCAAGTAGTTTGCGAGCACCCGTCCTTGAAAACCAAAACCCAACCGGAGTGCTGTGGTTGATTTGGCTACAAAGCCTCGAACGCCTATCTCCCCTGGCCTTGCCAACCTCGTTCCCTCGCTTCCGCTACCAGTTCAGCGCACTTTAGCTTCTTCCTTTTCAAAGGCTTCCTCAATCGCACCTTCAAAGGGACTCAACTCAGTGACGTAAACAATACATAAACACATGGGGCTTGACTTGATGTGAGTTGACCTATGAGAACACAGTGGATGGGTTTGGCTTTGTATGTGTGTGTAAGTAAGAGTGTGTTATGGGTTTGGCTTTGTATGTGTGTGTGTAAGTAAGAGTGTGATAATGTTTGGCTTTGTATGTGTGTGTAAGTAAGAGTGTGTTATGGGTTTGGCTTTGTATGTGTGTGTGTAAGTAAGAGTGTGTTAATGTTTGGCTTTGTATGAGTGTGTAAGTAAGAGTGTGTTAATGTTTGTGTATGAAAGGGCTGCACATGTAGTGGCAGTACCCAAAACCCCTTAAAAATAGGAATACTTTCTGTCTTCTACCGCTCTGACTCTCTGTCTTTCTCTATGTGTGTGTGTGTGTGTGCATGTTGTGTGTGTGTGTGTGTGCATGTTGTGTGTGTGTGTGTGCATGTCTGTATGCAAGCATGTGTTACTGTGTGTGTGTGTGTGTGTGTGTGTGTGTGAGAGAGAGAGCGTGTGTGTATATGTGAGCATGTGTTAATCTGTCTGTGTGTGAGAAAGAGAACTAGAGTGTGTGTGTGTGTAGAGAGGTGGTTGTGTTAGAGGTGTGTGTAAAGAGGGTGCATTCGATCTGTCTGATTGTGCTGCGCTGTCTCACTGACTGTGCTGTGCTGTCTCACTGACTGTGCTGTGCTGTCTCACTGACTGTTCTGCGCTGTCTCACTGACTGGTCTGTTCTGTCTCACTGACTGTGCTGTGCTGTCTCACTGACTGGTCTGTGCTGTCTCACTGACTGGTCTGTTCTGTCTCACTGACTGTGCTGCGCTGTCTCACTGACTGTGCTGTTCTGTGCTCCACAGTGAAGGAGTTCCTTGCCACAGCCAAAGAAGATTTCCTGAGGAAATGGGAGAACCCTGCACAGGTAAGAAAGATGGAGGAGAGAGTGAGAGAGAGTGAGTTAGAGTGAGTGAGAGAGAGTGAGTTAGAGTGAGTGAGAGAGAGTGAGTTAGAGTGAGTGAGAGAGAGTGAGAGTGAGAGAGCGAGTGAGCGAGAGTGAGTGAGAGAGAGAGAGTGAGTGAGAGTGAGTGAGAGAGAGAGAGTGAGTGAGAGAGAGAGTGAGTGAGAGTGAGTGAGAGAGAGAGAGAGAGAGAGATTAAGGAGGTGGAGAGAGACAAACTGAAGAGAGATGTATGAATGGAGAAGACAGGAGAAAAAGTGACATAAGAAGAGAGACTGGGGGCAGAAAGGAAGACAGAAAGAGGGGGGTAAAAAGTAAGGGGGTGGGAGATAGACCGACAGGGAGGGAGGGACAGATAGACCATATATGAGTGACAGACAGACAGCCTGAGCGAAGAGAGACAGGTGACACAAAAAGGACAGAAAGAGATGCAGGGAGAGTAAAAAAAGAGAGAGAGAGAGAGGGAGTGAGAGAGAGAGGGAGAGAGAGAGAGGGAGGGAGACAGATAAGCATAATGAGGAAGAGAGAGAGAGAGAGGGAGAAACAGAGAGACAGAGAGATAGAGTGAGGGAGAGAGAGAGAGTGAGAGAGAGTGAGAGTGAGGGAGAGAGGAAAATAGGAAGCTCACTGATAATCACTGCGCACCCCCACCCACCCCCACACACACACACACACACACACACACACACACACACACACACACACACACACACACACACACACACACACACACTCCAAACCCCCACCACCAATCCCATATGCTGAGTGTGAGGACTTAAGAAGATGAGAGACATTAAATGCCAAACATGTGGTCACTGTAATCTCCTAAAAGGTGATCTCGTCATGGCAACAAAGGCCCACACCCTCAGACACCTTGGCTCAAACTGCCCCCCCCCCCCCCCCTGCCAACTGTAGTTAATGGGGGGAGGCCATTGTGAACCGTCTCAGGCAAGAGGGTCAGAGAAATTATCATATAGATCAACGAAAGGTTGCCAGACCCGTTGGCATTAGAAGCCTAGTTAATTTACATTAAGAGCCTAGGAGGTATCTTAAACAGTATACGTGTATATACAGACACACTTAGAGTTGGAGATGCTTGTGGTTCAGACATACACTACTGAATCTGGAGTATGTTCCACGTGCTTCGTTACTGCACTTCACTGGAATAAAGACTGATTGCTGCACCAACCACCAGAAACGTGCTTTTTCTCTTACATGGGCGAGGCGTCGGTGGATGGCACATCACGGGTTATGAGTTTACCTGAGCCACTTACATCTCCTACAGGGTTTCTCATTGAGTTTGTAGGCGTAGAAATTATGAAATCCTTTGTGCCTTTGTCACAGTGTTTAATGAAGGGTGGTTGATGTAAAGATTGAAGTTCAGAGAGAGAGAGAGAGAGAATAAGGGGAGGTGGATAGAGAGGGGTGGGCGTTGTGAGTGAATGTAGGCCCTCTTGTGGTCATATGGTGAAATAATAAATACTTCTCAAGTGTACACTTCCGGTTTAGAACTCAGGCTAAATGAAGGTAGAGTGAATGTTTGGACTATGGTGTGTGTGTGTGTGTGTGTGTGTGTGTGTGTGTGTGTGTGTGTGTGTGTGTGTGTGTGTGTGTGTGTGTGTGTGTGTGTGTGTGTGTGTGTGTGTGTGTGTGTGTGTGTGTTTGTGTGTGTGTGTGTGTGTGTGTGTGTTGATTTAGAAAAGACATTTTCTTAACCATTGAACTGTCAAACACATAATCGATTGTTGAACTGCTTAAATTTGTATTGAAAAAAATGTGATCCATGATGAAACTGGACTTAATATAGCCAACTACATTGTCTTAAAGTGACCATGAGTGTGTGTGTGTGTATAAAATGTGATATTTGTCACCATGGCACCCCCAGAACACGGCCTCTCTGGAACAATTTGAGCGGTTGAAAACACTGGGCACGGGTTCGTTTGGCCGAGTGATGCTGGTGAGGCACAGAGAGAGCGGCCAGCACTTCGCCATGAAGATCCTGGACAAACAGAAGGTATACCAGGGTTAGGGTTGGGGTTAGGTTTGCCATGAAGATCCTGGACAAACAGAAGGTATACCAGGGTTAGGATTGGGGTTAGGTTTGCCATGAAGATGCTGGACAAACAGAAGGTATACCAGGGTTGGGGTTAGGTTTGCCATGAAGATGCTGTACAAACAGAAGGTATACCAGGGTTCGGGTTGGGGTTAGGTTTGCCATGAAGATGCTGTACAAACAGAAGGTATACCAGGGTTAAGGTTAGGTTTGCCATGAAGATGCTGTACAAACAAAAGCTATACCAGGGTTAGTTTGCCATGAAGATGCTGGACAAACAAAAGGTATACCAGGGTTAGTTTGCCATAACCTCAACTCTGGTGTAGATACCAGGGGCTCCACCATAACTTTTATTGTTTTTTTTTATTGTTTATTGTATTTCCCCTCTTTTTGACATTAGTGGCGTGTGTGATTATTGCATTATTACTTGTATATCCTCACATTCTCACACCTGTCTCACATTCTCACACCTGTCTCACTTACAGCTCATCCTGGTCCTGTCCTATGTATTACAAAAAAAAAACAATCAATAATAATAATTACCAGTGATTAAAAGTAGAATGAAACTTCTTGTTCTCCTTTAATAAATGTTCTCTCCTCCCACTCTTTCTCTCTCCACCATTCTTTTCACCAACTTTCCACCCCCCTCCCCCCTCTCTCCCTTTTTCTCTCTCTCGCTCTGTCTCTCTCACTCCCCCCAGGTGGTGAAGTTAAAACAGATTGAACACACTCTAAATGAGAAGCGCATTCTTCAGGCTGTCTGCTTCCCTTTCCTAGTGCGACTGGAGTATTCCTTCAAGGTACTGTGTGTGTGTGTGTGTGTGTGTGTGTGTGTGTGTGTGTGTGTGTGTGTGTGTGTGTGTGTGTGTGTGTGTGTGTGTTAGTGTGTGTAAGTGTGTGTGTGTGTTAGCTTGTTTCTGTGAAATAAGTGTGAAAGTGTGTGTGTGTGTGTGTGTGTGTGTGTGTTAGCATGTTACTGTGCAATATTTGTGTGAGTGTGTGTGAGTGTGTGTGTGTGTGTGTGTGTGTGTGTGTTAGCATGTTACTGTGCAATATTTGTGTGAGTGTGTGTGAGTGTGTGTGTGTGTGTGTGTGTGTGTGTGTGTGTTAGCATGTTACTGTGCAATATTTGTGTGAGTGTGTGTGAGTGTGTGTTTGCATGCGTTTGTGTTTCCAGTTTCCATGTGGTCATGATGTCTCTCTCTCTCTCTCTCTCTCTCCCTCTCTCTCTCTTTCTCTCTCTCTCTCTCTTTCTCTCTCTCTAACAAAATCTTCTTTCATTTCTTCTTTCTTCTGTCTTGCTTTCTATGATTATGCCAGTGTCTACATGCTAACTCTGCGCCCGTGTGTGTGTGTGTGTGTGTGTGTGTGTGTGTGTGTGTGTGTGTGTGTGTGTGTGTGTGTGTGTGTGTGTCTTCTCTGTTCTGCAGGATAACACAAACCTCTACATGGTGATGGAGTACGTTCCAGGAGGGGAGATGTTCTCACATTTAAGAAAAATCGGCAGATTCAGGTGTCGGCTCCTGTCCTGCCCGCGTGTCTGGTGTTTACACTCTCTCTGCTCATCTCTCCTGCCTGTGTGTCTGGCGTTTACACTCTCTCTGCTCATGTATCCTGTTCTGCCCGAGTGTCTGGTGTTTACACTCTCTCTGCTCATCTCTCCTGCCTGCGTGTCTGGCGTTTACACTCTATCTGCTCATCTCTCCTGCCTGCGTGTCTGGCGTTTACACTCTCTCTGCTCATCTCTCCTGCCCGAGTGTCTGGCGTTTACACTCTCTCTGCTCATCTCTCCTGCCTGCGTGTCTGGCGTTTACACACTCTCTGCTCATGTCTCCTGCCTGCGTTCATTCTCTACTCAGCCTCTTTCCTGTCCACTTTTCTCTGTTCTCCTCAGTGTTTCCTGTGCTTTGTGATCAATTTCTACAGTACTTCTATCAGTGCATCATCTCCACTTCATTTTGGCTTATTTTTCTGTTCGCCTCTCTTCTCCTCTTTCTCTTTGCTTTGCTCTCTCTTTGTCTCTCCTCTCCTCTCATCTCTCTTTGTGTCTCCTCTCCTCTCATCTCTCTTTGTGTCTCCTCTCCTCTCATCTCACTTTGTGTCTCCTCTCCTCTCATCTCTCTTTGTGTCTCCTCTCCTCTCATCTCTCTTTGTGTCTCCTCTCCTCTCATCTCTCTTTGTGTCTCCTCATCTCTCTTTTTGTCTCTCCTCTCCTCTCATCTCTCTTTGTGTCTCCTCTCCTCTCATCTCTCTTTGTGTCTCCTCTCCTCTCATCTCACTTTGTGTCTCCTCTCCTCTC
Source organism: Clupea harengus (assembly GCF_900700415.2). NCBI lineage: Eukaryota > Metazoa > Chordata > Actinopteri > Clupeiformes > Clupeidae > Clupea > Clupea harengus. The sequence continues at coordinate 17,286,681 of NC_045175.1, read as the reverse complement.
GTCTCTCTTTTTGTCTCTCCTCTCGTCTCTCTTTTCTATGCCCGGCTCATAGAGCACCACTCACTTCCATTAAAGGTACAGTCCGCGAGTCTGCCGAACGGTTGTTGATATTAGAACCCGACCGCCAATCAGCTTACACCCCTTCCTACCGTGCTCCTGAAGCAACGTGTTGATTGGCTGGAATAGCGTGTGAAGTTGTGTACACAGCCAACGTACAGCTAGAGGACCATGAGTAACCATTCACTGAATCAGAAAAAAAGTGTATTGGAATATACTGTATATTTTACATTTTTGTATTATTCGAATAGACTGTGCTTTTAATCGGTTCTTGTGTCTTCAGTGTCTTCAGTGTGATTTGTAGTAAATGCAAGGTGGTCAGCATGTGGTCGTCACACACCACGTTGTCCACTCCTCTCCTCTCTTCTCTTCATCTGTTGGCCTCTGTCCACTCTCTTCCTCTCCCATCTCCTCTCTTTCTCTTCATCTGTTGGCCCTCATCTTCTTCCTTTACTTCTCCTTTACTCCTCCTTTACTCCTCCTTTACTCCTCCTTTACTCTCCTTTTATTTCATTCTAACTACTAGCCTTCTAACCTTCACAGAGTCTGAATCTCATTACCCACCAAGTGTTGACAGGAATTTGACTTGGTCACACGGCACAGTGGCATAAAAAGTAGAATGATGACAACAAGCAAAAGAAAGAATTAAAACATAAAATGATGACATAATACCAAAAAATACAATGAAGGAGAAATATAAAAATGTGTCCTCTTCATCGTTCAAAGTTCAGACCTTCCTCTTCCTCTTGTCTCTATCTGTCTTCATCTACAGTGAGCCCCACGCTCGCTTCTATGGAGCCCAGATCGTCCTGACGTTTGAGTATCTTCATGCTTTAGACCTCATCTACAGAGACCTGAAGCCTGAGAACCTACTCATCGACCAGCAAGGCTACATTCAGGTGCGTGTGTGTGTGTGTGTGTGTGTGTGTGTGTGTGTGTGTGTGTGTGCGTGTGTGTGTGTGTGTGTGTGTGCGTGTGTGTGTGTGAACCTGCTCGTCAACCTGCACAGACTACATACAGGTCTAACCACTGTTTGTCTGTGTGTGTGTGTGTCTGTGTGTGTGTGTGTGTGTGTGTGTGTGTGTGTGTGTGTGTGTGTCTGTGTGTGTGTGTGTGTGTGTGTGTGTTTTTGAGGGCCTGCTCATTGAGCAGCACAGGCTACATGCAGGTCCATGTGTAATATTTTTTGTGTTTGATTGTGTGTGAGAGTGTGTGTGTGTCTGTGTGTGTGTGTGTGCAGTGGCGTAACGTAGTTACGACGGGCCCAGATGCAGGCTATTATGACGGGCCCTAGTCAGTGGCGTAAGCAGTGGTTCCCAAACATTTTACAGTCCCGTACACATTTTTTTTTGTTTCATGTTTGTAACCACCGCCGCCACGCCCCCTCCCCCCGCGCACATATTCCCCGGCTACGGGCCCCCAAGATCCACAGGCCCTGCATCCCCTATAGTTACGCCCCTGTGTGTGTGTGTTTCTGTGTGTGTGTGTGTGTGTGAGAGTTTGTGTGTGTGTGTGAGTATGTGTGGTTGCAAACCTGCTTATCAACCAGCAGCTTGTTCAGCCACCAAGGTGAGAGAACAAGTTTGAGATTGCTGCACGTGTGTCTGTGTGTGCGTGCGTGTGTGTGTATGTGGTGTGTGATTGTGTCTGTGTGTCTGTGTGTGTACGTGTGGTGTGTGATTGTGTCTGTCTGTCTGTGTGTGTACGTGTGGTGTGTGATTGTGTCTGTCTGTCTGTATGTGTGTGTGTGTGTGTGTGTGTGGTGTGTGATTGTGTCTGTCTGTATGTGTGTGTGTTTGTGTGTGTGTGTGTGGTGTGTAATTGTGTCTGTCTGTCTGTGTCTGTGTGTGCGTGCGTGTGTCTGTGTGTGTGTGTGTGGTGTGTAATTGTGTCCGTCTGTCTGTCTGTCTTTGTTTGTGTGTGCGTGCGTGTGTGTGTGTGTGTGGTGTGTAATTGTGTCTGTCTGTCTGTCTATCTGTCTGTCTGTGTTTGTGTGTCCATAGCCAGTGGACTATAAATCAGAGACTTAGAGAGATCATAGAAACACAAGAAGATGATCTTGTTATTATTGTTATATGTGAACAGATTTAGGGATGTCAACAAAATAGACTTGAAGCTGCTTGTAAGTGCAATCATTTGTTCACCTCTTCAATCATCCATTCATTCATTCATTCATTCAATCAATTATGGTTCTCCACCACCTCTGATGTGCGTCACTGTGAAATTGTAATGGCTTTGGATTGACTTCATTCATTCATCCATTCACTCATTCACTCATTCACTCATTCATTCATTCATTCATTCATTAATTCGTTCATTGTTCTCCACCATCTCTGATGTGCGTCACTGTGACATTGTAATGGCTTTGGATTGACTTAGTCCATTCATTCATTTGCTCATTTGTTCATTCATTCATTTATTCATTCCTTCATCTGGGGAATCATCCATTTGGGTATTTCTGACATACCTCTCTGGAGGAGCTTGGAGAAGGAATTTATTAATCCTTCTATCTGTCCATCTATCAGACCATCCGTTCATTCATTTATAAATTCATTCATCTCTTAATTATATATTTATAACTTATTCAGAGGGAAGGTGGAGAAGCTGATGAGGAGTGGAATTCATTAATCATCCATTTATCTTTCTTTCAATCACTCACTCATCCATTCATTCATTCATTCTTTCATTCATCCATCCGTCCATCCACCCACCCACCCACCCACCCACCCATTCATTCATTCATTCATTCATTCACAGGACAACGTAGCATTTTCCCTCCTGCCTTCCCTAAGTTGTCTGTTTTTATTTTCTTGTGTTGGTTCCTGTTATTGTGTTGGCTTTGTAAAGCAGCCTTTTGAAAAGTGCCATATAGATAGAGGAAGACACAGAAGGAAGCCATCTTTAGGTGTCCGTCTAAGACATGCAATCAGCATAGTCAAAGCCATTATGTGGTCCATAACTCTCCTAGGACTAGGTCTATTCACTATTAGTAGTCCATGTGGACACTGCCTCATTTTACTGAAATTAAGTCTTAAATGTATGTGTCACCTAACCTGGAGTTATGAATATAGATTGGTTCGTCTGATTTTACTGATCTTATTCATGTGATTGCGATCTTGAAGCTGAATGATACTGATCTTCATGGTCAACATCATCCATCAATGGTTGATGATGATGATGATGATGATGAAGATGGCGATGGTGGTAAGAATGATGATGTTGATAATTATGATTAAAACCCAACACTGCCCTTTTTTCAGGTAACAGATTTTGGCTTCGCGAAGAGGGTCAAAGGTCGGACATGGACGCTCTGTGGCACCCCAGAGTACCTGGCTCCAGAAATCATCCTCAGTAAGGTGAGCCTAAATGGAGGCGTGATGATGAATGTAGTGAAGGTGACAGGTGAGTGTGATCAGTATTTGAGTGATGGTGAATGTAGCGGAGGTTACAGGTGAGTGTGATCAGTATTTGAGTGATGATGAATGTAGCGGAGGTTACAGGTGAGCCTAAATGGAGGCGTGATGGTGAATGTAGCGGAGGTGACAGGTGAGTGTGATCAGTATTTGAGTGATGATGAATGTAGCGGAGGTTACAGGTGAGTGTGATCAGTATTTGAGTGATGGTGAATGTAGTGAAGGTGACAGGTGAGTGTGATCAGTATTTGAGTGATGATGAATGTAGCGGAGGTTACAGGTGAGTGTGATCAGTATTTGAGTGATGGTGAATGTAGTGAAGGTGACAGGTGAGTGTGATCAGTATTTGGGTGATGATGAATGTAGCGAAGGTGACAGGTGAGTGTGATCAGTATTTGGGTGATGATGAATGTAGCGAAGGTGACAGGTGAGTGTGATCAGTATTTGAGTGAATGTAGCGAAGGTTACAGGTGAGTGTGATCAGTATTTGGGTGATGGTGAATGTAGCGAAGGTTACAGGTGAGTGTGATCAGTATTTGGGTGAATGTAGCGAAGGTGACAGGTGAGTTGAAGTCTAGGGGGGCGTGGCAGGAGCTGGGTTCAGCGTGGCGGTTGGGATGAGGGAGCGTGTCTGTGTGTGTTTGTATGTGTTAATGTGTTTGTGTGTGTTGGTATGTATGTTGTGTTTTTATGTATGAGTGTATTTGTGTGTTTGTATGTGTTGGTATGCATGAATTTGTATCTGTGTGTTGGTATGAGTGT
>NC_045175.1:17269949-17277449 GCF_900700415.2 Clupea harengus | reverse complement strand
GCGCGGACGTGTGTGTGTGTGTGCGTGCGTGTGCGGACGTGTGTGTGTGTCTGTGTGCGCGGACATGTGTGTGCGTGTGTTTGTGTGCGTGCGCTGACGTTTGTGTGTGCGTGTGCGTGTGTGTTTGTGTGCGTGCGCTGACGCGTGCGCGTGCGCGTGCGCGTGCGCGTGCGCGTGTGTGTGTGTGCGTGTGCGTGTGCGTGTGCGTGTGTGTGTGCGTGTGTGTGTGTGTGTGTAGGTGGAGGCTCCATTTGTTCCCAAATGCAAAGGCCCCGGTGACACCAGCAACTTTGACGACTACGATGAGGAGGAGATCCGGGTCTCCATCAACGAGAAGTGTTCCAAGGAGTTTGCAGAGTTCTGAGGGGGGGGGGGGGGTGACCCTCATTACTGTCCCCCGTCTGAGTCAGAACCACAAGTGGTCCGACAGAACCAACAGCAAGCCTCATTAATCTCCTGAAAAAAGAAGACAGCAGTGTTGCCTTTTTTTATATATTTTTTTTCTTTCTTTTCAGTTTTTCTTCTGTGTCTTAAACCACCATATTTATTATTTCTCGTGTTTACACCCTCTATGTCTCATGTGTGTTGTTATAGACAAAGAGCAAGGTCAGTTCAGCCGATAGGCTGTGATGGAGGGAGAGGGTTTGGGACATATAATACCCATGTTTCTTCCCGCACATATATCTACAGAATCTATAATGAGGCCAACTGCAGTCTTAACCTATGAGGAGCTGAATCACTATGTGACAACTATATGGAGATCAACATATTTGTTGGAGAACTGCAGCTCTCCACGCTCGCATATCCGTTATGATTCACGTCTTCGTTTACCTATGGTCGCCGGTCGCTGTTATGCGAACTTGTCCAGTCAGACAGGTTGCCTTGTCTGACCAAAGCAATACCGAGCCAAACGCGTTTTTTTCCTATACTGTCGACATTCTGTTTAATGATCGTCTGTGTGCATTATAGAGTTATCCATTTCTGCAGACAGTAACATTTTCTAGTGGTTACCGATTGTAAACTACATTGCAGTAGGCCTACATTCCTATTTAGATTACGTTCCTCCGTGCATTATTGTGTTTTCGACTAAAATGATTTTTTTTTTTTTTTCGTACTGATGTAAATGTGGTTTCTCATTCGATGCCTTGTTTGGTTTTACCATGTCTTCTGTGCCATAGTCTGTGTCATGGTCATCTATGTAGATCCTCCTTTTTTCCCTCGCGTGATTGCAGCCACCTTTCGAGGGATTCACTAGGTCAGAGTGTGAACTCTCCCTCAGTCAGTCGTTCACTAACGCTTACTTGTCCACTTCAATATCTCCACGGCTCAGACAAGCAGCGACTTGGTGGAGCCAAGGTCACAAATCGATATCCTCTTTAAACGTTTACAGGGCGCACAGACAGAAATGCCGTACCACCAAAATGTGTTTTCACGCTACTGGAATGACTAGGCCTACTAACAACGTTTTATTGTTCTTATTGTGGTTTGATTGGACCTGTGCATAGATTACCATGTACAGAGTTTACCATAGATGGGCGAAAACACTAAAGGATCAGGCTTGAAGGGACGATGGTGTTCTGCATCGGACTACTCTGCAGAAATCCGTCCTATAAAAAATAACGTACTAACATAAGCAGAGGGCTTTGGTCCTTAGAGGCTGTTCAGCCTATCTGAAAGCGAGATTTAAAAAATGGACTGGAGGCTTGCCATCTCTGTCCGTCACGGTTGATGAGGAGGACCGTCCATTTGTGCGGCATAGTTCGATCTTATCTCACGCTCAAACAACGCCTTTCCATGTCCTCCCCCCGCGCGCTCGCGTGTTCGTGTGCGTGTGTGAGCGTTTGTGTGTGTGCATGTGTGTGTATGTGTGTGTGTGAGCGAGCAGCCTGGCCACGAAGACGCCGCGCGCTTTTTATCGTCCGTTGCATAACTTCTGACAACAGGGTGCTGCTGGACTGTCGTTGCCCCTCCCCCGCCTCCCAAACCTCAACTCCGCCAGCGCGACAAACGCATGTCTTTAATCTGATTGAGCGAAAGACAGGCCCGCTAACAACCCCCACAGCGCGCCCCCGATTCAGTACTGTCCTGCGTCACATCATCGCGGTGATCACAACGCGCGCTTGGTCAACAACAATGTGACAGTGGTGAAGCTGGTAAACACACCTTTGATCGGGGTGTGTGTGTGTGTGTATGTGTGTGTGTGAGGCTACCACCGGAAAAACTGGGCAAACAATCCGTCAATGATTAGTCCACGATTTCTTTGTTTTTGTGTTTTATTCCACGTGGTCGCGTTTCACTTGAGTGAAGTGCACACGCACTAGGATTACCACGTGCTTTGAATATGAGAAAAGTTTGAGCTTATTCTTTGTTTAAGTTGGTATGGTCAGTTTTCATGATGCTAATTCTTCCCCAAAACGGGTAAAACGTTGGCTTGCAGCTGTCGCACTTTTGGGGCGGGACACTACTGGCCCCATCGAGTCTTTTATTTGAACGCTCTCTTTGGGTTGCGTCCGAAGACACAATGTGTGTGTGTGTGTGTGTGTGCTGTGTGTTTGTGTGAGAGAGAGAGAGGGAGAGAAAGAGTATGTATGTGTGTGTTTAAAACAGAGAATACATGTGTAGTATTTTACAAACAAGTATCATTCCAATAAAGTTTTACTTGTTGAAATATGACGTTATCTGTTCCGAGTTTAATTTTTTAATAACAAAGTGTCTCACTGGCCTCAGTCGATTTGATAAGACTTTTATAAAACAGCATGGGCCTACTCATGTGAGCCCAGAAGGCATCACCGATGGTAATTCAAATGTAACCGAACAGAAACAAATATGCTTCATGCAGAAAATAAACGATGACATTTCATTATTTATTTGACATCCACATCAGCATCTAGCCTACAAAATCTTAAAAAAAAGAAGCCTGTCGCATGATTGGTTTTGTGATTGACTTTGACAATTCCATGCAAGAAATGTTTCGTGTTAAATCTCGGGCTGATTGGTTTGTTGAAGAAAGAATAACGAGGTCAGTAGCCTAAATATTAGGGGTGAGGATTGAGCCTGAACAAAAGACAGCGTGGTAAGGTGCGCAAAAAATATGTTATCTCCGCAATACCACCTTAAACAGCATTACCGCGCTGTGTTGGACTGTAGTGGAGTGCGTCCCTTTTTTTTCTCTGTCAGTCCACCTTAAGCGCACATCGTGGCCAACGCAGGCGTACAGCTAGGCTTCCGCTTCATTCCTAGCCGGGCTCGGAGCGGATCGGAGCTTTCAGCGTCACTTCGGAGACAACAAAACCGAGACGCTCGGGCCAAACCCAACGAAACCCACTCGGAAAACATGTCCGAACCCAAGTACCGCGACTGGATCTTGGAGACTATCGATTCGCTGCGGTCTAGAAAAGCCAGACCGGACCTTGAGAGGATATGTCGAATGGTCCGAAGGAGACACGGGTCAGACCCAGATCGGACCCGTGCAGAACTGGAGAAACTGATCCAAGAACAGACAGTACTTAAAGTTAGCTACAAGGGCTCGATTTCCTACCGGAACGCCGCGAAAGTGCAGAGGAAAAGCCGAAAAAAGAGTGAGCTCACGCCCGACCGCAGTAGCGGCAGCGGCGAGTCACTGGGCGAACAAGCCAAACACGCCACTTTCAACAACAACGGCGACAGCGCGCACAGCCTCACGGACCAAGAGGAGTTTGGAGACAAGGACCCCGAGTCCACGGGGGCGAGGCAGAACCTTGACCCCCACCCCCCGGCCCAAACCCTAGCCCCAGCCCCGGCCGTGCAGGAGAGGAGCGAAACGATTTTGCCTCAGACTAGCGGAAACAGTTGTGTCAGTTGTGGCGCAACGGACTGCACTGTCGGGAGCGGCTGTGGCGTGAAGGCAAGTGCACCGAAAGACAAGAGATTAATGCCACAAGCGGGAGGGAAATGCGACTCGTCCGACCACTCGAAAGACACGAACAAGGACGACGTGTGTGATGCCGCGAGTCAACACAACACCAAGTCAGCAGGGTGCGGGGAGACGCACTCGCCCAGCCGCGAGGACAACGGAGATAAGGCAAAGAAAACTTGCGCGAGTGCTAGTTCGAGCAGCAGCAGCAGCAGCGGTGATGTCGGCAACAATAACCACCTCAGCCGAAACAAGCCGCAACCGACGCTCACTAAACCTAAACTCCTCCGTGTCGGCACAACGAGGGCGGCGAGTGAGAACGAAGCGTCGGACCAAGCCAGCGCCGATCTGGGCGACAGGCTGGTGGAGTCGGTGCGGAGTCTGACGGAGCGGAGTCGGGCGACCACCGCAACGCGGGGCCCCACGCCGCTCGGGCTGAAGGAGATCCTCGGCTACCTCAGCACACAGAGTGGACTGGGCGAGGAGAAGCTGACCCGCAGCCGAGTCAAAGCCGTGCTGGAGCGAGAGGTGGCGAGGGGTCGCCTCAGACGGACCCACCTCGGCCACATTGCCCTCCCCACGAGGGGGATGGGGGCAGCCAAACCATCCGCGAGACTTCTGAAGAGCGCACTGCAGGATAGACAGCTCGCGAAGAAGGTAACTTAATATTACCTACACGTCCTGAGCTCGGCACGGCGTTACACCCTGTCTGTCCATAAATAAATGATCACACACCTCTTATTTTCTTAATGGCTAAGACATGGCACGTTCGCACCGTCTGATTTCCGCCTCCGTGTGTCCGTCCCCCCCCCCCAGCAACTAACCTGCCTCACATGCAAACTATTTTCATGGCGCGGCTTAAGGCCCGACCCACGTCAATCTCGGTTTAAAGGGACGTCTCTGTGTGTGAGTGTGTCTGAGTGTTTGTGAACGGGTGGCTCACGAGCTGACTGGGCTCAGGGGAGCGGTGGGTCCAGCAAAAAAAAAAAGAGAGAAAAATGCCAGCACTGCACACGTAACTGTATGTGTGTGCGAGAGAGCAAGAGAGTGATCGGTCGGTTGTGATTCAGTGTGTGTGAGCACAAAAGGTGCATAGCGTGAGCACAGCTAGCACCCGTGAGTACAAGCTGGCGCGGCCGCCTCTCTTGTTCTGTACCAGGATCCACGCACACACTCACACATGCGCGCGCCTCGAGGAAGAGAAAGACAGAGGAGAGAACATCGTTATTAAACCCGCAGTAGAAGCAACAACGTGACTCTCCCAAATGTATTTTTTCTTCAAACTCGTGCGCTAACGGGTGGACTTCGACGGTGTTGCGCTGTCGTTAACGATTTGTCTGTTTATGTCCAATTTTCGGGGGGAAAGTTGTGCTGGATGTTTTTCACTAGGCGGTGTCCGTAAGTTAGAGGCGCTCTGAAGAGAAGGAGGGGTGTCGGGAGAAGAGAGGAGGGGGCAGGCTGTGAGACTCGCGCAGTTCCCGGGCGAGCCTCCGCTCGCTCAGTGCAATACCTCGGTCATGCGAGGTAAAAAAAAAAAAAAAAAAAAAAAGCACGCGCGAATGGCGGAAACTCGGTACGGGTAGAGGCGAGAGCCCTAACCGCTGATGTTGGTTTAAGCCTCTTATTTCCGTTTGTGCGATTCAATCCCACTACCCATCTCTGCTAAGTGCGTTACATCGTCGCACCGTCCAGTTCCTATTCTCTTTTGGCTGATCATGTTTTCTGTTTACGTATTTTTGAAGGGAACGGGGACACCTGAGTAGGCTATTGACTGTAAAGGTGATAGATAGATGAGTGTGAGATAAATGCCGAGAAGCCTCCTGCTAAGGGGAAAAGGTGGAGCGTCTTTAGTTGCGACATTGTGTAGGTCACAGCCCGGTCCCTTGAAAAGCACGCACGTTCACGGTGTTACAAACCCCTGTATGTAAAGAGGTTGGGGCTGAGGGGGTAATGAGAAAACGGACGTTTTAGGGGCACGCACGCTCACTGGTGTGTGTGTGTGTGTTTGTGTGTGTGTGTGTCAGTGTAGATTTGTATGTTGTGTGTGTGTGTGTGTGGAGGGGGTTGCGCCGGGCTGACATTTTTACTCTGAAAAAAAAAAGCACGGTGCTGAGTAATATCGCACGAATGACAGCGTCCGCCGTCAGTCAAAACAGTATCTAGAAGCGAAACAAAGCAGAGAAACTGCTTTTGACATTTCTCTTTCCCCACTTTATGTCTCATGCATATCACCATACCGATCCGCGGCTTTTGATTCCGTTTAACTGGGTTCAGTTGATCAATTCAAGCGGTAGATCACCTTACTTAGCAGCGTAGCGCTCCCTCATCGGAGAGCGAAGCCAGAAAATCTGGTCCACCGAAGGAGCTAAGCTGATTATTGCGGGCTATTTCGTTCCCAAAGCGCAGTTTAAACGAACAAACAAACAACAAATGTAAAAAAAAAAAAATCTATTAATTTACACGCTGTAGTTAAGGAATTATTGTCATTTTCGCCGTGAGGGAGTGGTGGAATGAGGGATTGTGATCTCCTCTGTTGACAGGTGGAGGTGAAACCAGAGGAACAGCCGATGGTGGTGGACAGCACAGTGACGGGACGGGAGAGGGAGGAGGAGGAGGAAAGGAAAGAGAAGGAGGTGAAGATCGAACGGAAGGTGGGGGGAGAAGCGCAGGTGCCGCCTGCTGCGGGAACCGCGGAAGTCAAGGGTCACGGTGACACCATGGTGGCGAAGGCTGTGCCCCCGTCCTCACCCAGCCCCACCCCCACCCCTGCCACCCTCAACCACACTGTCAAGACAGAGGCCCAGCCGAGTGATGAAGGTAAGGAGTGTCTCTGTGTGTGCTTGCATGTGAATGTGTGTGTGTGTGTGTTTGTATGTGCGTGTGTGTTTGCATGTGAGTGTGTGTGTGTGTGTGTGTGTGTGTGTGTTGGTGTGTTTGTATGTGTCTGGTGTGTTTGCATGTGTGTGTGTGAGTGTGTGTTTATGTGTTTGTGTGTGTGTGTGTGTGTGTGTGTGTTTCCATGTGAGAGTGTGTGTGTGTGTGTGGGTGAATGTTTGCATGTGAGTGTGTTTGTGAGAGTGTGAGAGAGTGTGTTTGTGTGTGTGTGTGTTTTTGCATGTGAGTGTCTTTGTGAGTGTGTGTGTGTTTGCATGTGAGTGTGTTTGTGAGAGTGTGTGTGTGTGTGTTTGCATGTGAGTGTGTGTGTGTGTGTGTTGGTGTGTTTGTATGTGTCTGGTGTGTTTGCATGTGTGTGTTTATGTGTTTATGTGTGTATGTGTATGTGTCTGTGTGTGTGTGTGTGTGTGTTTTTCCATGTGAGAGTGTGTGTGTGTGTGGGTGAATGTTTGCATGTGAGTGTGTTTGTGAGAGTGTGAGAGAGTGTGTTTGTGTGTGTGTGTGTGTTTTTGCATGTGAGTGTCTTTGTGTTTGCATGTGAGTGTATTTGTGAGAGTGTGTGTGTGTGTGTTTGCATGTGAGTGTGTGTGTGTGTGTGTGTGTGTTTGCATGTGAGTGAGTTTGTGAGTGTGTGTGTGTGTGTGTGTGTGTGTGATTGTAAGTATTCCCACTTGCTCCTGTAATTAAATGGATAAATTAAAGCACTGATATGG
>NC_045175.1:17254949-17264949 GCF_900700415.2 Clupea harengus | reverse complement strand
GCCATTCCAGACTTGCACCATGCATATTTAGAGTTTACAGTGACCGCCATTTAAAACAGTCCCATTATTACATCATCAAATGGAACCTCCAGTTATTACATTCTAATTCTAATCACATCTTCGTGATCGTCCTTCTCAAAGTAAAGGGCTTAAATGACCGCTTTATCTCATTACTACATCGTCAAACGGAACCGTCAGTTAACAACACTCTAATCACATAGTTACGATCACACTCCTCAACAGGCTAGCAGGCCATTAGGTTTCCTGATGATCGTGCACTTAAAAAGTCTATTTCATGTTGATGAAACTGTGTGCAGTGAAAAGCAGTCATTAGAATTGATAACCAGACTGTTCAGTGACAAACGTATACACTACTTGTGTCGAGAGTTGCTTTTGATAAACAGGGAATACATTTAAATGTAAATGAACTGAGGTGCTCACAGGATAGATAAAAAAGTCCAATAACAGTGAGGATGAGGATGTCATTTTACCACGGTGGGTTCCTAATAGTGTGGCAGTTAAACTAAAATGTTCATAACAATTGTGCATTTTGTGATAAAATCATCTAATTTGACAAAAAAAAGGAGGTTCTAATGTTCTAATCAGAAATAAAATTGGAGGTGCTTCAAATAGGGCCCCCAGGGGCCTTGGTGAAAATGTTCTAAAATGGCTGCCAGATGAGATACTATTCCATATTATGTGGTTACATTAAGATACATAATAACATAAGTACAGTATATATTTAAAAATATCCTAAACCCACCCAAAAATTACATTCATACATTCATGATAAACATTTACCGTAATTTCCGGACTATAAGCCGCTACTTTTTTCCCACGCTTTGAACCTCGCGGCTTAAACAATGACGCGGCTAATTTATGGATTATGATACCTGTGACTGTATACGGTGGCTTTGTGTTTACGGTGGCTTTGTGGAGCTAGGATGCTAGCATGGATGCAGCCGCATGGATGCCTAGCTCCACGCGATTTCTCAGTATCTCTCTCAATAACTTAACTAATGTCAAAATAACCACAGTCTTCGGGCGTAGACAGAACACAACTCAAAACAACTCAAAACACATCACCATTACTTATTACTTCATTTTAGCCTATGTAAAGTTAATTTGTTTCAATGTACCGGTAGGCACCTGCGGCTTATAGACATGTGCGGCTTATTTATGTTAAAAATTATTATTTAAAAAAAATTCAGTGGGTGAGGCTTATATTCAGGTGCGCTCAATAGTCCGGAAATTACGGTATTCTGTCTGTTTTAAAATAAACAACAATAAACACAGCAAACTGCTCTTTTAAAAAAATTGTCGGCTTCCACAAAAAAGTCAGTGCGGTGTGCGTCGTGTTTTGCAACCTGTCTGATCACATCACCTTATTATTACATAGGCTAGTTAAGAACCCGGACAGGTAGTGAGATTGACAGGTGTGTTTATCTGTCCTTCACATTACAGTACAGTACAGTATATCAATATGAATCTAAAATGAAAAAGTGTGTATGATGTGCCTTGAACAGTAAACATACGTAAGGTGGCTAGCACATATTATAGTGGTGGTCACCTGTCAGTAATGGAATGTGTCTGGGCTGGAGCTCTTGCCAGAGAGATGTAGAGGCCCTCTGCCACAGAGTCTACACGTGTCCCTGGCCATGCATATGTAACAGTGGGCCAGTAGATGTCTGGGGCAGCAGACATCTACTGCAGCCTCTGCAGGCCTCTCTCAGGCATGAACTCCAGTCCAGCCAGGCTGGTTTATGCCCCGAGGGCCTCTGGCTGCCCAGGGGCTTCAGAAAGACTCCTGAAGGTCCGAGACAGAGAGAGGCTTTCCGAAGCTCTGGGGGAGGGGGCTCCCGAAATTCCAGGGGGAGTCGGAGCCTTTCCCAGACGAGGTCTAAGGATTCCTGAGCTCTGGGGAGGGGGGAGGGGGGACTCGGGCCCTCTGAGGCCCAAGGTCATGTCCTGAGGCCCAAGGTCATGTCCTGAGGCTTTCTGGAGGCCTGGCAATGACAGGGGCCTCGGGCAGCCTCAGGTTCATTCTGATGGCGTATCGTCATGCGATGGACAGACAAACACAACCATAGTTCCCAGTAGCTTCCAGGTTATTAACTAGACTATGTAATTATGTGATGTGATCTGTGCCAAAAATGGCAAAAATGCATCAGTTAGCTAGCTAGATGGCTTTTATGAGTGTTTTTTTTAACATTTTTTTTACATTTTTATTTATGTATTTCTTTAGTGTCTCCATTGACTCCCATTCATTTATTTCAAAGACCCATTAAAACAGACAGAATAAAGATTTATTTTCAATGTAAGCCAAGATCATTTGTTTCTTTTGATTTTGGATGTGTTTAAATATATTTTTATATTTGTATTTGGACCATATTTGAAGGGACATTTCTAAATTTAGATTTTTCTTTTATCATAAAATGCAAAAGTGCTAAACTTTCCCACTATGTACAGTGATGTAGAATTGGTAAGACCTTAACCATATCAGAATCAGAATCAGAATTATTTTATTGGCCAAGTATTACCCTGTTGACATTCCTTATCCTCAACAGATAGTTGACAGATGGCTTGTTGACGACCCTTTAAAATTATGTCAGAGCATTATATATTTATTTGTTATTATTGATTGTGTTTGTTGTTGTTGGTGTGTGTGCAGGTTTGTGAAGGTGGAGAGCGGCAGCATGAACCCGGTGGACTGGACCGTGGCGGACGTGGTCAACTACTTCACCTCAGTGGGCTTCGCTGAGCAGGCCCTGGCATTCAGGACGCAGGTAACGACACACACACAACACACACACACACACACACACACACACACACACACGCAAACAAACAAACAAACAAGCAAACAAACACTACACAAACTATATGGGAACCACACACACATACATACACACACACACTTTATCCTTTTCTCTCTCTCTCTCTCGCTTGCAGTACCACACCAAAATAATCAAACATGCACACACACTACCACAGTCAATCAGGCAAACAGACAGACAGGCAAAGTAGAATGTCACATAAAGCAGGCAGATCCAGAGAGGAACCATGAGACCAGCAGTTGCAACAGTAATAAATGTCAACCTGTCTCTGAACGTCACCCACCCATTGGCTGAGGGTTGGGGTTAGACCCGCCTCTTTACTGAATGTGACCCACCCATTGGCTGAGGGTTGGGGTTAGGCCCGCTGCTCTGCTGAGCGTGACCCACCCATTTGCTGAGGGTTGGGGTTAGGCCCGCCTCTCTACTGAACGTGACCCACCCATTTGCTGAGGGTTGGGGTTAGGCCCGCCTCTCTACTGAACGTGACCCACTCATTTGCTGAGGGTTGGGGTTAGGCCCGCCTCTCTACTGAACGTGACCCACCCATTTGCTGAGGGTTGAGGTTAGGCCCGCTGCTCTACTGAGCCGGGGATCTGTGGAGCTTTTGGTTTTCTCCCAGTTCTGTTCTGTACTAAATGAAAAGGTGCGGGGGTAAACGTTCCCTCTATTGTAAGCTGGCTACAGTCCTGGACTGGGGGTATGTTCAGCTGACTGTTACTGTCTCAGCTTCCTGATTCTATTCTACTTCAACGTTACTCTAGTTCTATGGTCTACTTCCACGTTACTCTAGTTCTATGGTGTATGTCATTCTGTGATGTCTAACTAGTACTTAACTCACTTACAGTACTTACATTCCTGCACTTTTTTATTTATTATGTAAAATAGTATTTATTGTTACACTCGGTCTCTATTGCTCGTAGCTTGATTGTTCTTTCCTTTGTACGTTGCTTTGGATAAATGTGGCTGCTGAATGACTAAATGTAAATGTAAATGTCCATCAGTGAAGCCTTTGTTTTCCTAGTTGTCTGTGCTCTCCGAGTAACTTTGAGGTATGATACCGACCTTAATACTGATACTGACTAATATACTACATTTCCCACAATTCCTGACATTTCCTTATCTTCCTTCTCCTTATCTACCTTCTCTGCTCTTCACAGGAAATAGATGGCAAGTCACTCCTTCTGATGCAGCGGAATGATGTCCTCACGGGCCTCTCCATCCGACTCGGACCGGCACTGAAAATCTATGAACGGCACGTTAAGGTTCTGCAGAAAACACACTTCCAAGATGACGAAGCTTTCTGCTGATGATGAAAATACACACACATACACACGCACGCACACACACACATATACATACATTCTTACTCCTGTGTAAAGACACATTTGACATGATCTCATACGTGCAATCATGCATGCACTGACTGTTGTCATACACATACACATATCTTTGCTTATTTGTATTATTATATTCAAACTGACATATGGACTTGTGACAACAAGTATGTGAAAGGATTCCAGTGCACATTCACTCATTAATACACACACACACACACACACACACACACACACACACACACACACACACACACACATACAGACAGACTGTGACTTTCACACACAGAGAAACACACACACACACATACTGTGAGTCACACACACACACACACACACACACACACACACAAACAGAGAAACATTCCAGCAGTCATTCTTCTTCCAGAAGATGCAGGAAAAACTAGAACCCTTTCTCCCCAAAAAAGGATATTGACAACAGACCCTTCGTCCGCTGCGCAGCTCTGCTCTTGGATCTCTTGTGTTCACAGTGGATTGATTGTATCGTCCAGTGGATTATTACGGGACAGCGCCGCCCGGTGGGGAAGAGAGGGAACAAATGAAGTGCAAAAGAGGAGAACTTTCCCTCTTTGTCCCATATGGGCTGTAAACACAAAATCTGCAGAAACCTTTTCTTTTTTCAAGAAGTTTGGATGCCATTTGGCCTGTGAGACACCCCTGTGCTGGTGAGACCCGACTTGACCCATAGGTGGCGCTATTTCCCCACTATTCACCACAGACCAGGTTCAGCAATAACAGCCAGCTGAGCAATCCAGCGGACTTATACCCATAAACACACACAAACACACAGAGTGAGAGAGAGAGAGACTGATATGCTTACAAGGGACCCTTCTGGCTTTGATTGTGACAGAGTACAGCTTGTAAATTACTCGGGAGTTGTAAAGCCTCTGGAGACTGATAGGCACGTTCAAGAATGTCACAATTAGGGCTGAACGATTTGGGAAAATAATCTAATTGCGATTTTTTCCCCCAAATATTGCGATTGCGATTTAATATGCATTTTTTTTATTTTATCCCCCAAAAAATTCCAACAAATCGTAATGAATGATTTAAATATGACCAACACAATATTAGATACATTTAGTGTAAACTATTATTTCCCACATTTTACATTTTTATTTAACTGCTCATTACAGAATCAAGAACAACAAATCGGTGGCTTTGCCACTGTGCATTTAAGTAATTTAAACAAAGTCATTGTAAGTGTGCACTGTGTGCAAAATGTACCATCTTAAGAAAAAAAAAAAAATTATAATTTTTTTTTTTTTTTTAAGACCACGTTTTTAATCGCGAACGTTGCGGTTAGAAAATCGCGTTCTATCATATCGCGATTAAATCGCAAATGCAATTAATCGTTCAGCCCTAGTCACAATTGGTGCGTTCAGGAGCAACACGCAGGTCTACCAGCTCTCACCCCTCCTGGTTGGGATCTAGGTTCTGACGGACCAAAATGCATATTTATATTCCAGTACAGATCAGTACTGTATGTGGTACTATAACCTTTTACCCGGTTCTCCTCCTTGCTTATTGCACATAATTGTATACGTGTGTTCTGTTGTTGTCGTTCTAAAAGTTATAAAACATGAGCTCCGACGCCAGCAGTGAATGCTTTGGATCAGTGTATCTTGTGTTTGTGTGTGTGTTTTTTTTATGAAGACTATGTCCTTTTGAATGAAAAAAAAACAACAACAACAACGTCAGCAACAAAAAACGAGAAACTGGAGCAAATTGAAACCTTTTTCTTTAAACCTCCCGCAGTCCCTCGCAAACAAGGTTTGACTGGTCCCCCTGGGAAGTATGGAAAATGAAATCCGACTTTTCCCGACTCGGACACTCAAATAAAGGGATTCGTCTTTTTTTCTCTCTCCTAAGAACAGGACACATAACAGCTCGGAATCTACACCCGTGGACTAAAAAAATGGGGCAGGTTCCGAAGAAGGTTCCGCAGGTCTATGGCAATACGTGATTCTAATCAAGGCTTAACCCTGCTTCAATCAAATACTGTGTGGAACCTATCGACTGGCCAACCCATACAGTGGCTGACTCTGAAACAGACGTTGTCAAGGGAAACCAAGCTAAATCAGGACCACATCTGTCTATAGGTTCCTAGTTCTGGTTCTAGAATGTTCTGTTTGGGTTAGTGCCCTGTTTTGGCTGTTTTTTTTAACATACATATATATATGTATATATGTACTAGTAGCATCTCCTCCCTTTAAGCTTGTTAATACACATGTATAAACTCTTGTCTTCTTGTGAAATGACTCATGGACTCTTCAGCCCACCAGCTAATCAGAGCAGGGCTTGGTCATCCCTGAAAACTGTGCTTTCTCTCCTCCTTTTGATTGGTGTACAGAGTCGTAGGGAGAGACCGACAGAAAAGAAAGAAGGTGAAAAAAAAACGAAACAAATTCTAGCTACATGTACAGTATGTAATGTCTCACCAGCAATTTGTACTGCTACTGCTCAAAAGACTAGGAGGAGAATGGGAGTTCATCTATTAGCATCTTGCCTTGTCTCAGTTCAGACCAATGTTTTATTTTATTTTTATTATTAATACTTTTTGTTTGCATTCATGAAGGATTTTGAGATCAGGGCCTTGCTTTTTAATTGGATGCAATTAAGCGGAACTCAGATGTATGACGTATGACAAAACGTAGGCCAGCATTCCTACCTTAGCTCGTTTTTTATTTTGACTCTGGAATGGTTTGTGGCACCTAAATCCAGGTATTCTCACTCCTGTGTGTAGTGTTTTCATAAGCATAAAGAAAGTGCTGGTAGATTTTCCCCCCGACTAGTGTGCCACAGGTTTACCTCATAATTCAGCACTGATGACGGATGGCTAGGTTTTAGAATGCACCCTTGCTGCCAATCACAGGCGGAACTGACCCGGCACTGATCCGAACCTGATAGGTCACCTCGAGCTATCTACATCCTGTATGGAAAATCTTCCCAACATAATTCACAATATGAAAAATAAGGACCATGTCACAGTCGTTAAGAGAGATGTCTGTTAATCCAGTAATCCAGACAGTCGCCGTGACTGGCTCTGGCCCTTGTCCGCCAGTCAGTCAGATGACATCTAACAGTAGGGTTTAAGACTGACTTCAACATCTAACAGTAGGGTTTAAGACTGACTTCAACACCTACCTGTAGTGTTTAAGACTGACTTCAACATCTAACAGTAGGGTTTAAGACTGACTTCAACACCTAACTGTAGTGTTTAAGACTGACTTCAACACCTTACAGTAGAGTTTAAGACTGCCTGTGCCAGATCATGGTCATATACATTCCAGATTTCTCTCTCTCTCTCTCCTCTCTCTCTCTATCCTACTCTCTCTCTCTCTTCTACTATCTCTCTCTTTCTCCTCCTACTCTCTCTCTCTCTCCCTCTCTCTCTCTCTATCCTACTCTCTTCTCTCTCTCTCTCTCTCTCTGCTCCCACTATCTTACTCAGACGATTGAACACAGTGTTGAATGTATATTACTGTCGCAGAGAGGGATTGTGATTGTGTCCCAGGATGTTTACCCACAATCCCGTGGCGTGGTGTTTGTTTACGTGACATTTATGCTAATTTACATTGAGCTGAACTGTTATCTTGCACCGGAAGAGCGTTTTTTGTTTGTTTGTTTGTTTTTTTTTTAGTTTTTTTTTAGGTTATTTGAAAATCAAAATTGAACCAGTTGTGATCAGCTGAAAAATCAGTTGGCTTGTCATCAGTTCTAAAGATCAGTGTCAGTTTTCCTTGAATCCTTTCACTTTCATCCCTCTCTCTCTTGCTCTCCCTCTTTCCCTCCTTCTCTCTCTCTTGCTCTCCCTCTCTCCCTCCCTCTCTCTCTTGTTCTCGCTCTCTCCCTTCCTCTCTAACTTTCTCTCCCTCTCACTCTCCATCTCCCTCTCTCTCTCTCTCTCTCTCTCTCTCTCTCTCCATCTCCCTCTCTCTCTTGCTCTCCCTCTTTCCCTCCTTCTCTCTCTCTTGCTCTCCCTCTCTCCCTCCCTCTCTCTCTTGTTCTCGCTCTCTCCCTTCCTCTCTAACTTTCTCTCCCTCTCTCTCTCTCTCTCTCTCTCTCCATCTCTCTCTTGTTCTCTCTCTCTCTCTCTCTCTTGCTTTTTCTCTTTTCCACTTCATCATCCCTCTCTTCTTCTGTGCTCTCACACCTTTCTCTCCCTCCTTCCCTTTACCCCTCTTGCTTGGTTATGGAAGAAAACCACCTGACACCCTGGAAAACACACACACACACACACACACACGGACACACACGGACACAGTTCTCCCTGCGGTCCTTAAGTAACACATGGTACAGCGACCGTATAGTTCATCTTGTGTATGGGTTCAACCTGTCAATCATTCAGTCAGTCGATCAATACCTTGCTCCAGATGTGACAGTCGGTGTTGTGTTACTAGCATGACAGAGAATGGGTTACCGGGGAGACCATGACAGAGACTGGGTTACCGGGGAGACCATGACAGAGAATGGGTTACTGGGAGACCATGACAGAGAATGGGTTACCGGGGAGACCATGACAGAGAATGGGTTACTGGGAGACCATGACAGAGAATGGGTTACTGGGAGACCATGACAGAGACTGGGTTACTGGGAGACCATGACAGAGAATGGGTTACCGGGGAGACCATGACAGAGACTGGGTTACTGGGAGACCATTTCAATGATACCAAGAAGCCGCATGCCTTTTATAATCATCCACACCAGCACCTTTCAGACTGAGAGGAAGAAACCATCTGTAATGCTTGTAGTAGATGGGCAAGCAGATATTACCATTCCCTGTCTCCCATTCAGCTTTAACACCCTAGAGCTCAGATTGTACACGAAAACCACCTCATCAGACTGGACCTTCAAAACCAGGTTAAGGCAGTGGCCATAACCTTGTTTTTTTTTTTGTTTATTTGTTTTTGTATGAGAATATGAAAAAAACTGAAAACATACGCTGTCAGGGCAACTCGTACACCCAGGGGCGCTTTTTTCTTATCATCTTGTCTGGTTGTGTTGCACCGTTGTGTCTCTGATATGCGTGTCCGCTCTCTGTCTGTTTGTCCGTGTGTTCAGCTGTATGTTTTTGTAAAGAATACATTTCTTTTTTTTTTTTTTTTAATAAACCGGAACATTCCAACATTAAAAACAAACTGAGTGATGTGTTTTTGTGTGTGTGTGTGTGTGTGTGCGTGTGTGTGCGTGTGCGTGTGTTGTCTTTGTGGCCTTATTTTATATCCCTACACTGTTATTGTAGATTTTTGTCTTTTTTGTTTTGTTTGTGTTACTGTAAATGGTGTATATTCTACATTCTCTCTGAGAATAATGTTAAACAAAAAAAGTACACACTTAAATGTGTGTGATTGCATATGTGTGTGTGTCTCTGTGTCTGTGTCTGTTAGTGTGTGTCTGTTAGTGTGTGTCTGTAAGTGTGTGTGTGTGTGTGTGTGTGTGTGTGTGTGTGTCTGTTAGTGTATGTGTGTGTGTGTGTGTGTGTGTATTCGTACATGCATAGCCATTAGGTTGAGCATGTATACTGGAAGCCCTCTCAGCCTGGGACAATGAGTTCCCACCCATTTGACTGCCATAACAGTCACTTGTGTGTGTGTGTGTTTGTGTGTGTGAAAGAGTGAAAGGTGTGTGTCTGTGTTTGTGTGTGTGTGTTTGTGTGTGTGAAGGAGTGAGAGAAAGAGTGAAAGGTGTGTGTCTGTGTGTGTGTCTGTGTGTGTGTGTGTGAAGGAGTGAGAGAAAGAAAGAGAGAGTGACAAGCATGTGTGGAATGTCCCCAGTTGGACCAAGAGAGAGAGAGAGAGAGAGAGA
>NC_045175.1:17242449-17247449 GCF_900700415.2 Clupea harengus | reverse complement strand
ACCAGCCTGACAGACACAACACCAGCCTGACAGATACAACACCAGCCTGACAGACACAACACCAGCCTGACAGACACAACACCAGCCTTACAGACACAACACAACACCAGCCTGATACAACACCAGCCTGACAGACACAACACCAGCCTGACAGACACAACACCAGCCTGACAGACACAACACCAGCCTGACAGACACAACACAACACCAGCCTGACAGACTCAACACCAGTCTGACACAACACCAGCCTGACAGACACAACACCAGCCTGACAGACACAACACCAGCCTGACAGACACAACACCAGCCTGACAGACACAACACCAGTCTGATGCAAAACAACATCAGTCTGATACAACACCAGCCTGACAGACACAACACCAGCCTGACAGACACAACACCAGCCTTACAGACACAACACCAGCCTGACAGACACAACACCAGCCTGACAGACACAACACCAGTCCAACAGACACAACACCAGCCTGGCAGACACAACACCAGTCCAACAGACACAACACCAGCCTGACAGACACAACACAACACCAGCCTGACAGACACAACACCAGCCTGACAGACACAACACCAGTCTGATACAACACCAGCCTTACAGACACAACACCAGCCTGACTGATACAACACCAGCCTTACAGACACAACACCAGCCTGACAGACACAACACCAGCCTGACAGACACAACACCAGCCTGATACAACACCAGCCTGACAGACACAACACCAGCCTGACAGACACAACACCAGTCTGACTGACACAACACCAGCCTGCGACCACAACACAACACCAGCCTTACAGATACAACACCAGCCTGACAGACACAACACCAGCCTGACAGACACAACAACAGCCTGACAGATACAACACCAGCCTGACAGACACAACACCAGCCTGACAGACACAACACCAGCCTTACAGATACAACACCAGCCTGACAGACACAACACCAGCCTTACAGACACAACACCAGTCTGACAGACACAACACCAGTCTGACTGACACAACACAACACCAGTCTGACTGACACAACACCAGTCTGTGACCACAACACCAGTCTAACACAACACCAGTCTGACTGACACAACACCAGCCTGACAGACACAACACCAGCCTGACAGACACAACACCAGTCTGACAGACACAACACCAGTCTGACTGACACAACACAACACCAGTCTGACTGACACAACACCAGTCTGTGACCACAACACCAGTCTAACACAACACCAGTCTGACTGACACAACACCAGCCTGACAGACACAACACCAGCCTTACAGACACAACACAACACCAGTCTGATACAACACCAGTCCAACAGACACAACACCAGCCTGACAGACACAACACAACACCAGTCTGATACAACACCAGTCCAACAGACACAACACCAGCCTGACAGACACAACACCAGTCTGACACAACACAACACCAGTCTCAGACAACACCAGCCTGACAGACACAACACAACACCAGTCTGATACAACACAACATCAGCCTGACAGACACAACACAACACCAGTCTGATACAACACAACATCAGCCTGACAGACACAACACCAGCCTGACAGACACAACACAACACCAGCCTGACAGACACAACACCAGCCTGACAGACACAACACAACACCAGTCTGCGACCACAACACCAGTCTGCGACCACAACACAACACCAGTCTAACACAACACCAGTCTGAGACATCACCAGTCTGATAGACACAACACAACACCAGTTTGGATCAGGGATTAGGAAATACTAAGTTGAATACAATATTGTCAAACAGTACACTGACAAATGAAACTCTTGATCTTGATACTGTTGATAATGACAGAGAGTTGCAGAAGGGACAAAATATGTGGTATAAATTCTTCTGACACTGAATTAAAGTCTTTGGACTATCCTCCTTATGGGTGTTACACAAAATGTGTTCCCCAGGTCCTGAGATCATGAGTAAGCTAGCCGGCGAATCAGAGAGCAACCTGCGCAAGGCCTTCGAGGAGGCGGAGAAGAACGCCCCCGCCATCATCTTCATCGATGAGCTGGATGCCATCGCCCCCAAGAGGGAGAAGGTGGCACACACACACACACTCAATTACACACACACACACTCAAATACACACGCACATACACACACATACATACACACACACACACACACAAACACTCAAACGCACACACACACACACACACACGCACCAATACTCAAACGCACACATTCACACACACACACAAACACACACACACACACACAAACACACACACTCAAACGCATGCATATTTGCGAATGCCGCATACACACACACACACACACACTATACTTTTACCTCCATCGAGTGTTATAGTCAACATGGGTTTATGTGTTTAGAACATTACACTGTGAGCAAGTACAAATAACACAGTTCTATGCCCTTTAACTGTATGTATGAGCCCTTGTACATATTCATGACTGTGTTTCATGACTGTGTTTGTGTCTGTGTTTGTGTCTGTGTCTGTGTCTGTGTCTGTGTTTGTGTTTGTGTCTGTGTTTGTGTCTGTGTCTGTGTCTGTGTCTGTGTTTTATGTCTGTGTCTGTGTCTGTGTCTGTGTCTGTGTCTGTGTTTGTGTCTGTGTTTGTGTCTGTGTCTGTGTCTGTGTTTTATGTCTGTGTCTGTGTCTGTGTCTGTGTTTTATGTCTGTGTTCGTGTCTGTGTTCGTGTCTGTGTCTGTGTCTGTGTTTGTGTCTGTGTCTGTGTCTGTGTCTGTGTTTTATGTCTGTGTCTGTGTCTGTGTCTGTGTTTTATGTCTGTGTTCGTGTCTGTGTCTGTGTCTGTGTTTGTGTCTGTGTTTTATGTCTGTGACTGTGTCTGTGTCTGTGTTCGTGATTGTGTTTTATGTCTGTTCATGTCTGTGTTTAGACTCACGGGGAGGTCGAGCGACGAATCGTCTCTCAACTCCTCACCCTGATGGACGGCCTCAAGCAACGTGTCCATGTCGTTGTCATGGCAGCCACAAACAGACCCAACAGCGTGGATCCAGCTCTACGCCGCTTTGGTGAACATCAACACACACACACACACACACACACACACACACACACACACACACACACATACTTAAGTAAGGATAACATTTGGTAAACAAACACAGAGCAAACACCTTTCTTCCTTTCTTCTGCTCTTAGGGAGGTTTGATCGTGAGATTGATATCAGCATCCCTGACTCCATTGGCCGACTGGAGATCCTACAGATTCACACCAAGAACATGAAACTAGCAGACGACGTGGATCTGGAGAGGGTGAGGAGAGGAGGGGGGAGACGAGGAGGGAGGAGGAGGAGGAAGGGAGAGGAAGGGAGAGGAAGGGAGGAGGGAATGAGCGGAGAGGAGAAAACAGGAGGACAGAGGGGAAAAGAGAGGATGAGAGGAGGAGGGGATAGCACAATATTTGTGATTGTACGAATATCTTTATGTATACCGGTAGTTGTGGATATGCATCTGTGTGTGTGTTTATGTGCTTGAGTGTATGTGTTTATTTGTGTGTATATTAATATGTATGTATACGTATATCTGTCTGTGTATGTGTGTGTGTGTGTGTGTGTGTGTGTGTGTTTGTGTGTGTGTGTCTTTATCCATGTGTGTGTGTGTGTGTGTGTGTGTGATTATCCATGTGTGTGTGCTGGTTCCCCCAGATAGGCAAGGAGACCCACGGTCACGTAGGTGCTGACATGGCGGCGCTGTGCTCCGAGGCGGCCCTGCAGGCCATCCGTAAGAAGCTGACCCTCATCGACCTCGAGGACGACACCATCGATGCCGACCTGCTCAACTCGCTCGCCGTCACAATGGACGACTTCCAGGTCAGCTGCAGCACCTCCGCTCTGAGATTTTACATCACGTGAACCCACACACACACACACACACCTCATACACACATGCCACACATGATGCACACACACACCACATACACATGACACACACACAAGCCACACACACACACCACATACACATGACACACACACACATGCCACACACGATGCACACACACATGCCACACATGATGCACACACACACCACATACACATGACACACACACAAGCCACACACACACACCACATACACATGACACACACACACATGCCACACACGATGCACACACACATGCCACACACACGCCACACACACATGCCACACACGATGCACACACACATACACCACACACACATGCCACACACACACACCACATACACATGCCACACTCAAGCCACATACACACCACACACACACCACATAAACACCACACACACACCCCACACACACATGCCACACACAAGCCACATACACATGCGACACATATACACCACACACACACGCCATACACACCACATGCACGGCACTTACACACGTGACACACGCAACACACGCCACACGTACACAACACATACACACACCACACACCACGCAATTGTCTCTTCCACCCACCCCCTCACACTCCCTGTTCCTTTCTCTTCCTTTTTCTTCCCCACCACTCCCCCCCTCTTTCACCTTCCCACTCCTCCCTCTTCTCTCTCTCTCCATCCCTGGCTCCATCCCTCTCTCTCTCTCTTTATCTCTTCCTCTCTCTCTCCATCTCTCTCTGCCCTCTCTCTATCTCTCTCTCCCCTCTCTCTCCATCTCTCTCCCCTCTCTCTCATCCCTCTCTCTCTCCATCCCTGGCTCCATCCCTCTCTCTCTCTCTTTATCTCTTCCTCTCTCTCTCCATCTCTCTCTGCCCTCTCTCTATCTCTCTCTCCCCTCTCTCTCCATCTCTCTCCCCTCTCTCTCATCCCTCTCTCTCTCCATCCCTCCCTCCATCCCTCTCTCCCTCTCTCCATCTCTCTCTCCATCTTTCTCTCCCTCTCCATCCCTCTCTCCTCTCTCCATCCCTCCCTCCCTCCATCCCTCCATCCCTCCTTCTCTCTTTCTCCTGCAGTGGGCCCTGGGTCAGAGTAACCCCTCTGCACTGAGGGAGACGGT
>NC_045175.1:17229949-17237449 GCF_900700415.2 Clupea harengus | reverse complement strand
TTCCATTGTGTTTCTGAGGTCCAATCTTCATGATGACTCAACTCTGTCTCTGTCTCACACACACTGCTGCACGTGGTCTGACATATGAACACTTTTGTGATGTCACTTCCTCCCTTAGGTTTCCCACTGGCTCCGAAGTCGGGGGAGGTCAGGGGTCAGGTCAGGGTAACTCCGGCAACATGTTCAGAGACGACGGGGACGACGACGACCTCTACCAGTGAGGGTCATCCACAGAGGTCAAAGTTCATCGTTGTCATGCTATATAACTCCGCAGGCATCCACACCTGCATTAAGACTACTTAAGTACATATGTTTATATACACATACAGTACATTCATACTATGCCTATTAGGAGGTGACCCACTTTGCCTCTCTGTTGAAACTGCTACAGTTTGTGTGATGTGTAGAAAATTCCTGGATAAAAAAAATTCCAGTGGATACATTGTGATTTTGAAGAAAAAAATTCAAATAAATCAACTTTAGTTTTGGTGTGAATAAGGCGGGGCTGTTTATCATGCACTGTTGTTATGGAGAGATGACACTAGCGAAAATAGAAGGACTTTTCCTATGTTTCCTTCATGGGTTTTACGAGTGTTCCTCAAAAGCCTTTTGCTTTGCCATATCCTCTACTAAAGGCTGAGTCCGTGATTCTGGCAAAAAGCTGTTAATGTTTGAGCTCCACAGCCAATCAAACTGCATCTTTGTTTCGCGAGCAAGAGGAAGAAACTATAGAAGCAGCAGCGGCTTCTCAAGCAAATGGCTGATCCGGCATGATGTTGAGACGAGGAAGATCAGCTTGAGAGAACTGTGGGCGACAGACACTCACTGCATTAAATTCATTGTTGAAGCCACTTATGAGGTCCTACCAACTCCACAGAATCTCAGTCAGTGGGTGGATGGAGACAGAAGCTGCAAGTTGTGTTTGGGTCTTCAGAATCCGAATCAGGTTTTATTGGCCAAGTAAGTTTGCACAAACAAGGAATTTGACTTGGTAAAGTGGCTCTCAGTGTGCTTACACAGAATATACATCACATACACACACAAAACAATACAAACAGTGCAACAGTCTAAGAAGTAAAAACATAAAAAAGCACGAGAGAGCGCAACACCGTGTCGGCCATCAGCGGCGCCATCTTGGCTCATTAAAACATATTCTGTCTGGGAGTATGACTAGCCTGACCCCGGGTCATTACACGTGAAGACATAATCAGGTTTTTAAAATAATTTGCGTGAGAATAAATTAGTTGAGGTGAACTCTTTACCGGTTAATGACAGGGCCAGAAGGATTTATTTTGTGCAAGAGGGGCAGAAAAGTGGACACCAGGCACGTGCAAATAGTACTTGTATTGCAGGCTGGTGTCAGAAGACAACTTCAAGTTCCAAAGTGTATTGCTGTGACTGCTAAGAAACCAGATATGGTGTTGTATTCTGAGTGTGAGCGCATGTGACAGTGAGAAGATTGGCTGCTGTGGGAAGTCCCCGACCGATAGCCAAAGGAATTTAACATCTTTTCCTGTGTATTAGTACAATCAGCCCATGCCTTCCATGCTCCTTAAGCAAGGTGTTGATTTGAGGTGTGGAACGTTTATGGCTCTGTCCGAGCCACTATGTTTGTTTCCCAGGACTGTGTACGAACACACAGTTTTTTTTTTGAGTGTACACACTAAACGGACAGCAAGAGAAGCGTTGGGAGGAAAAGTGTATTGGGCAAGAACCACAGACTGCACCTTTAACTATGCACATTTTTTTCAAAAGCTGTTGAATGGTTGTAAACAACGTAATGACGTGGAGAATAAACGTGTTCTTAAACTACTTGCATTACATGGCCCTTGTCAATTAAATACCATGTATCACATTATTTATCTGTATGTACTGTTAACATCGATCTTAATTGAAATCTAATGCTTATTCTTTCACAAATGATCAGTGTTTCTTTATTCTCCATTAGGCTTTGTAATTGTACTCTGTCCATAAATAGACACACTGTGATAAGCTACATCAGAATTATATATATTTTAATTCTCTGCAAAAATCAAATAGACAAGAGAAATAGACAACCTTTACTTCATATAAAACTTCTGATAGTGTAGTCAACTGGTGGAAACTTTTAGCTGGTATAATAAATTGATGGGTTTTATTAAATGTACACTTTAGTTTTTTTGGAGCTAATAGCTTCTGCACAAAACGGACATAAGCCTCTGAAAAAACATCCGAATGTTTACTTGTCACTCTGGGACAATCCAACTAATATTACTAAAGAACAACTGCCAAGTGTAAATATAACGGAACTATGTACCATGCCTGGTTTGAAGGTGGGGGGGTGTCTCATGTTGTACCGTCCGTCCTGTTTGCTTCCGTTGCAGAACGGAAATAGCCAGGTAGTAACATTTGGAGGTGACCGAATGGTCGGCTTGTGAATTCTTCGTGTTTCGGTGGTATTGCATGCTAGACTTTATTGTATATAACAAAGAGAGCTTTCTGCCGCCATGGGATCTCATCTTGTGCGGAGCTATGTCACCGAGACGGACACAACACCCGACCCTGCGAAACCTTTCACATCGGACCCAACAACGGGCTTCGATGACAGGACAGAGAGAGGTTAGTAGCTAACTGCTAGCTATGTTGGTTACACTGCATTTGTTATTGTGTGTAAACGGCAATCTAACTAACGTTATGCAAATATGCTAATGAAAAGTTGCTAGCTGATTTATATCTTAACCTAGTACGAATAAAATAACGTTAGCTGCCGTGTCAGTACAACTGTGTAACGCTAGTTAGCTCATGTTTTTACTTGCTAACCAAACTGTCGTTATCGATTCAATACATTGCGGGTCGCTGATTTGCTAACATGTTTGTCTAACGGACCACTTGACAGGTAAAATGTTAACATAAGCTGTCACAAGTTATCTAGCCTCGAAAATATGAACAGTGGAGGCATACTGAAAGAACACATCTGTTAACTGTTAGCCGACGTCACTTAGCGTAACTTCTGCAGCCGAGGACGGCGAACGTTTAACATTGTGTGTTACAGTAATCGTAAAACGACGATTAGGCTACTTAGTATCGTAACGTCTCCCGTGGCTATGTTCCCTCAACGTTATTACTTTTGTTTTGGTTGTTGCTAGAAATGGTTGCCACGCAGGACCAGATGAACCTGGCGATGCTGCCGTTGGAACAGCGAGACTATTGCGCTCACCACCTGATCAAACTGATGAAGTGCAAGAGGGACAACTGGCCCAACTTCCTGGCCTGCAAGCACGAGAGACACGACTGGGACTACTGCGAGCACCAGGAGTAAGTATTTTCTAATGGCGCCTGTTGTTAACTTTGGACACCTAAACGCACTTTATTTTGTGAAGTGTGGTATTTAGTAAATACTAAGACTTCAAGGAGCTGGGACTTGGAGTTTATTCAACTCCAGTATGATATCTCCAGTGCAGAGCTGCATATCAGTTAATTCCCTTACACTTACTTTACTTGTTAATTATTACATTACAAACAACCTGTAATAAGGATTGAAGGATAAGTCTATTCAGTGTCTTCACCACTGGCTAAGTTTCCAATGCCAAGGTCACTAACAATGTGATATATTTCCTGTCAGAACATATAGCCTGACTTCCTCTGATATGTCAGCTAGTTCATCACTGGAATTGAATGATCGTTCATAGTGGAATAACATTTTGACCAAGCCCTAGATTGTTCATCCACTAATAGGGATTGTACATTTTATTTGTATATTAAGTAGGTTTATTATATGTTTATCATATGTCTAATTTATGTTCAGAGTACTTATGATATTTTATGGTAGGTTGAATTTCAGTGCCCAGTCTGACTGTGTTGTTCTGTGCATCTGACAATGAAAGACTTGAAATTTGAGGGAACACAAACTGGGTTTAGAGACTGCCGTGAGACAATCTAGGTTAATCCCACTGATGTGTTGTGATTGTAATCCTGCTCTGTACTGGGTTTCCTAAAAAGCGTCGTCGAGCAACCTCCAACGTAACTTAAGAGAGAAAGTATCCAAAAACGAGCACAGTAATTAAATCTAGTCTAATGACTCCTTTAATGATGGAAGTTGTTCAGCAATGCTTTCGGGAGACGTTGCCTCAGGGAGGAAGAACGGTGTCAGACATCCATCCATCCATTTGGAAATATTTGCTTCAGTACGTAAATGAGATGGCGGGGTAGCGTTGTGCTGATCTCTAACTGTGTGTGTGTCTGTGCGTGTGTGTGTGCCTCTGCGTCTGTGTGTGTCTACCTCTGCATGTGCCTCTGCATCTGTGCGTGTGTGTGTGTGTCCCTCTGCGTGTGTGTGTGCCTTCCTCTGCGTGTGTGTGTGTGCGCCTCTGCAGCTACGTGATGAGGATGAAGGAGTACGAACGTGAGAGGAGACTTCGTCTGAGGCAGAAGAGAATCGAAGCGCAGCCAGCATAATGTCTCACGATGCAGGCACAAACACAAACACACACACACACACAGATATATGTTTCTCTTCAGTCTCTGTATATACCTGCTCTAAAAATGAACTCCAATAAATATGACGAGCCTTGGATTTACTCAAATTCGAATTGAGTTTTTCTTCCCCGCCCCCCCCTCTTTCATTGATACACAGTGTAACTTATGAGTTCTGAAGACAGACTTTTTGTCATGACCAGATGTTGACAAGGCGCTAGCCTTGAAGAGTGGAAACTGCATTGGTGGGCTGGTTGGCACCCCTGTAAACACACACACACACACACACACACACACACACACACACACACACACGTTTTCCTAACCAAAGATTGGAGACGTCACACGCACACACAAAGAACACTTCGCAGTTGGGCTGGCAAAAGCTCTGCCACACACACAACTTTTGTGACCAGTATTCTCTCTTGTGAAAGGTTGGAAACGTACCCACACACAGAATCCTGAACACTCGGCAGACTGCAAACTCTAGCTGTGTGTGTACGTGGGGTAATTGTTTTTAATTAACAGACACATTAAAGCTAGTAGTCAGTGTATTCAACCGTAAACAGCAATCACAAAATGATGCATAACCACACAACCAAACTTTTTTTTTTTTTTTTATAAATTATTTATTTTACACAAATCAAGAAAATGTCACATTGTTCTAGTAAGGGAAACGGAATCTAAATCCTAATTTTCAAAGATTTTTCCCCTTCATGTCAACCGTTAGAATTACTAAAAAAAAAAAAAAAAGATAGAAATAGAAAGACAAAGAGCACACATGCTTTTAACACTTAGCGTTTAACACTAAATACCCTACTGGAGAGCTTATGATGCTTGAAGCCATACATCTAAACCAAGCTGACACTAGCATGTTTGAAAGACATCTCTGAAAATGCACTTCCAGATTATTCCATGAACTTTACAAAGCATCTGGGATGCTTGAGGTCAGTCGATAACGGACGACCTGAGTGGAACACCAAGGACATGGGTTGAGAAACAAGACTGGCGCTAGCCCTCGTCACAGCTAACAAAAATATTTTTCCCGCTAAATGTTTTGCCTGACCGGTTGAAGATGGGACATGTTGGCTTCAATTGTAAACATCCTGGTTTAGCTAGAGGGTTTAACATGGGAGCCCTTGCTTTAAAACACCTGTGACATTCTTGACATACGAAGCTGTGATCGAAAAGGGGGGATGTCAGGACACTAGGTGGGTGTTAGTCAGTTAGAGGGGTTTGGAAACTAGGTGGGTGTTGGTGAGTTAGTTTAGTCGGTCAGAGGTGTGTTCAGGATGTTAACAAGTCTTACACGGCTTTTGGGTAATTTTAGTGTAAATCTTTAACCGAAGACAGTTGGGTTAGGTTGGTAGAGTCAGCCTAAGAGAGGCTAGGTTGTTCTGTCAGGGAAATGGAGACGACTTGGTACAGTCCAGTTCAAGGGGTGTCTAATGGAGATGACTTGGTACAGTCCTGTTCAAGGGGTGTGTAATGGAGATGACTTGGTACAGTCCAGTTCAAGGGTAGTTGTTTAAATTGGTCCAGTTCTAGGGATGATGGGTAAAATCAGTAAAGATGGGCTGCTTGTGTTCTGGGGAGCGCTGTCCAGTCAAGGTAGACTGAATGTGTAACGTGGCAGAAAAAAAAGTCTTCAGATACAGACGTAAAAACACAACAGTGTTAAAATATTATACTACGGCTTTGAGTGGCTGAATTAAATTAGAATGGCCTGTTTGGGGATGGGTATTGTATTATATTGATATGGTGTAGTTGTTCGGCATGATACATTCTAAAATGATATAGTCCAGTTATAGGAAACGGTAAGTTAGAAGTTGAAGGATCCAGTTGAAGTTTGTGGTGGTGGGGTGTTTTGTCCAGTTGGAAGGGGTACTAAGTTCTGTTGGTACAGTCCAGTTGGAAGGGGTACTAAGTTATATTAGTACAGTCCAGTTGGAAGGGGTACTAAGTTCTATTAGTACAGTCCAGTTGAATGATGGTCTTAAGTTATATGGGTACAGATCAATAGAGGATTGAAGTACAGTCCCCTAAGGGAAGGATGTGTGTGTGTGTGTGTGTGTGTGTGTGTGTGTGTGTGTGTGTGTGTGTCTAGAGGACGAAGGGCAGTATGGGGGAGCGGAGGGTGGGGTAGTGGGGGAACTCCTTCTGGTAGCTGCGGTGCTTGCCCTTGGCCCAGACGGTCATCTGGATGAAGCCCACAATGAAGAAGAAGGCCACAGGCAGGCACTGGGTCATCAGCGTGAAGCCCAGCCAGGAGCCCAGCTGCACGGCAGAGCAAGAACACACACATGAACACACACACACACACACACACACATAACCACACATTATCACACACAATCACATACACACACACACATATAATTACAGACACACACACGTGCATAAATCACACACACACACACACATAATCAAACACATACACACACATAATCAAACACACACACACACACGCACCCAACCTCGGAAACATGAACGAACACACACACACACACACACACACACACACACACACGTAAGTGTACACAGGCACACCCGCCCACAGACTTGCATGCATGCGTACACACGCGCACACACATAAGGCAACACAAATATACATGTAGATAGAAATACTTGATAGGAATAGTTGCGCGCACACACACACACTCACACGCACGCGCACACACACACACACACACACACACACAAACTTGGAAAAAATGAAACAAGAAAATAACACGAAGAGCTGAAGAAGAGTATGGGGTAAGTACACTACAATACACTACTAGTAACTTTAAGAGGGTGAGAGACTGAAAAGTGTGAATGAGTGACCTGACTGTACAGAAACTGATCTTATAGGAGTGGCTGAGTGTGTGTGTGAGAGAATGTGTGTGTGTGTGTGTGAGTGTGGGGAAGGGGAACTCAAAATGAAACCGATCTCATAGGTGTGAGTGAGTGTGTGAGTTTGTGGAACCAGAAGAGAGACTGACCTCATAGGTGTAGTTGGGACACGACACCAGCAGGAAGATCCAAGTGAAAGGGTTCTTGGTAGGG
>NC_045175.1:17092449-17224949 GCF_900700415.2 Clupea harengus | reverse complement strand
CCCCCGCGCGCGCAGTCCTGGCGTTCCTGGTCTGCCCCCATGTTTCCAGCCGGTTTAAATATATCCGTCCCCTGACCACATTTGGGAGTGGGGGCGCTTACACATGTCCCTGTCTTGCCCCCCTTCCAATTCCTCTCTCCCCTACCCCCCCCTCTCTCCACATCTCAAACTCTATGTCTCTCGCTCCCTCTCATGTGACATGGGGTTGGCCTGGGGCTCCGAAAAACAAATTAGCACATAAATATGAGGAGAGAGATAGCTAAACAGAAACACAGACAGACAGCTAAACAGAAACACAGAGAGACAGCTAAACAGAAAAACCGACAGACAGCTAAACAGAAACACAGAGAGACAGCTAAACAGAAACACAGACAGACAGCTAAACAGAAACACAGAGAGACAGCTAAACAGAAAAACCGAC
Source organism: Clupea harengus (assembly GCF_900700415.2). NCBI lineage: Eukaryota > Metazoa > Chordata > Actinopteri > Clupeiformes > Clupeidae > Clupea > Clupea harengus. The sequence goes on along the minus strand of NC_045175.1, from coordinate 17,224,528 downwards.
AGACAGCTAAACAGAAACACAGAGAGACAGCTAAACAGAAACACAGAGAGACAGCTAAACAGAAACACAGAGAGACAGCTAAACAGAAACAGACAGACACTTTAACAGAAACACAGAGAGACAGCTAAACAGAAACAGACAGACACTTTAACAGAAACACAGACAGACAGCTAAACAGAAACACAGATGGCCGGACAGAAAAACAGACAGATGGCTGGAAAAAAAGATAGAAAGACAGACACCACCCAAACACACGCACATACAAACAGAAATACGCACACTTGTGTAAACACAAACACACACACACACACACACACACACACACACACAGATACAACCCATGCAACACTAATGATCTCCCAATCGCTAGGGAAAATACAGTAGACCAATGGAGAAACGAATGACACCCCTTGTCACAAATTTACAAGAGCAATACACAGCAGCAGCAGCACTGAACACCAAATGTACATGATCTCATCCATGTACATGTATGTACATTTAGGCGTTTATGTTTACAACATCAGTTTGGCTGTAAACACACCCCAGGAAACATGCTTGTGAGCGACAGCTAGCACTGGCTAACACACCTCAGGAAACACGCTTGTGAGCGACAGCTAGCACTAGATAACACACCCCAGGAAACATGCTTGTGAGCGACAGCTAGCACTGGCTAACACACCTCAGGAAACACGCTTGTGAGCGACAGCTAGCACTAGCTAACACACTTCAGGAAACATGCTTGTGAGCGACAGCTAGCACTAGCTAACACACTTCAGGAAATACGCTTGTGAGCGACAGCTAGCACTGGCTAACACACCTCAGGAAATACGCTTGTGAGCGACAGCTAGCACTAGCTAACACACTTCAGGAAATACGCTTGTGAGCGACAGCTAGCTCTGGCTAACACACCTCAGGAAACACGCTTGTGAGCGACAGCTAGCACTAGCTAACACACTTCACGAAACATGCTTGTGAGCGACAGCTAGCACTAGCTAACACACTTCAGGAAATACGCTTGTGAGCGACAGCTAGCACTGGCTAACACACCTCAGGAAACACGCTTGTGAGCGACAGCTAGCACTAGCTAACACACTTCAGGAAACATGCTTGTGAGCGACAGCTAGCACTGGCCAACTGCGCCCACGACAGTGACTGGCACAAATCTTTGCCCATAAATACAGCTGCTGCTGTGTATTTGCAATGCCCTTCAGGTGAAGTGTTTGTTATGCTCTACAGGTGTGGGCCTGTACTGATGGTGGGGAGACTGCGTAGGCCTTAGCATGCACATGAACTACGCCTACCTCCAAATACCAGACTTTGCTGTTACACAATGGAACAGTTGGTTTTACCCCAATTTATGTGGACTCACTATGAACACGCAGGAACACGGGTAAAAAGGTTGCACCCAGCTCGAGGTGTAGTTGATCATGAATACTACCAAAAAATGTTTAGCAGAGATAGGTGCGTGTGTGTGTGTGTGTGTGTGTGTGTGTCTACACACTCACCGTAACCCAGCTGATCTGGGCCCCCAGGTCTCTGAAGTAGAAGGTTGCTGTTGTCCCCACGGGCAGGTGCTGCAGGATGTCCTCATCCTTCAGCGACTTCCCCTCTGCACCACAAGCCCACAATGCACTCAGGCCCACCATAGACATCAGCTTCAAACTAACAACCACCATAGATATCCACTTTGTCCGCATTCGAATACCATAGACATCAGATACATTTTCTAACCAGTACCAGGGCTATCAAATCTGTTCTGATTTATCAGATGTGTTCTCCAATGACTACAGTTAAATCTCTTTTCACACTGCCCTAATGATGACCTGACTACTGCAAATAGGTGTGTCTGTGTGTCTGTATGGACCCTCCTCATCAGTAAACCTAGACTAAAAAGAATAACAGGAAGGAAACTCTGATGTCATTAAAGTTGTAAGAACGCTGTGATGTGCACTAAATTCACTCTTTCACAGCTTAATGTGTGTGTGTGTGTGTGTGTAATATATATATATATATTTATTTCACTCCTTCACACCTTAATACATCAATTCTCGGTCCTGCTTTCAGCAGCACTCAACCCTGCGCTTCATAACCGTGTATGAACCTGTACTCAAACAGACTGCTTGAAAATGAAAAACATTTGAAGATTCACACTCACTGGGGTCAAGACGAATGGACTGCCTGGTTGGGTAGAACTGGGGATCTGGAAAAGAAGAGAAAATGATTTCATGATTCATGATTAATGAAAGAAATAATAGAAAATAGAACTTCAGATTCTTTGATGTAGTCGGCGGCCTAGCTGTGACTACTGAGGTGATCATCACAAATGGCAACACCTGATGGTTCTGATGCACGGTAACATGGTGACACACGGACACACACACAAACACGCACACAGTCATCAGGCATCATGGCAACACCTGATGGTTCTGATGCACGGGAACATGGTGACACACGGACACACACACAAACACGCACACAGTCATCAGGTATCATGGCAACACCTGATGGTTCTGATGCACGGGAACATGGTGACACACGGACACACACACAAACACACCTTTACTGGTATATGGTATATATGCACCTCTACTGGTATATATGCACCTCTACTGGTATATGTCATGCTGGATTGAAGTCATCAATTCCAGTGTGTTTTTTTCCCCCGCTTGTTCACAGCACAGGAGTCCCGCCCATATACGTCGAATCAATTGATCCTAAACTTTTAATACTCAAAATCAAACCAAACATGGTTCCATCCCCCTCTGCAGTGACTCTGTGCGACGTGTTCATAGCCCAAGTCTAAGAGCCCCAGCGGAGGAGCAGGACACATGGGTGTGTGAGCGAAAGCTGAGGACCGGACCAGAGTTAAAAGCAGCGATGCTCCAATTTCACCTATTAAGTCCAACCTTCTGCCCCAGGAATTGGCGCTAATGAGGAAATCCCGTTCGCTGACACCTGCTAAATCCTGCAGGGACCATGGAGTTCTAGGCATAATGCTGACTGACAGACTGGTCACAGACTAACAGACTGCCACTGACCAACCAACTGGAAGAGCCGTTGAGGAGTGCCATCACAGACAGGCGATTCGAATATGGGTAGCTTAAGGTTCCATTTGATGATGTGATAATGAACTCAAGCAACTGTTTTAATTGGTAATCAATGTAGATTCTAGATCTGCACAGTATAATTCGGGAATGGCTTGCACATAAAAAAACTTCACTCCTCAAAGGGTTACAAATACCTTTTGACGTCCAATACATGTATCTGTATGTTTATAACTATATGTATATGTATATCTATATGTCTTGTCTTATCTGTTGTTGTGCGTGTGCACTTATATGTTTCACCGTGGGAGAGTGGGAAACGTTTTTTTCGATTCCTTTGTATGTCTTAACATGCAAAGTAATTGACAATAAAGCTACTTTGACTTTGACTTAGACAAAGATGACAAGTATACCAATAATATACTTGAATGTTATAAATGCTTGGATTGCATTTTAAAATGGCTTAAAATACAGGTAACAACTTTCTGTGGGAAAAAATTAAGGTGGCTTATGGGTAAGTCTGGGGGTGTTACTTTGATGATGGGTGAGGCCTGTGGCTGGTTGTTATGGTTACAACAGAACAGGTTGTACTTACGGCTCTTGGTGAACATAGACTTGATCTCTCCAATAGTAGCATTGGGCTCCACCTGTCAATCAAAACAAAAGATATGAGAGAGGAGGAGGCCAGGGAGAGTGTGTGTGTGTGTTTGTCTGTGTTTGTGTGTGTGTGTGTGTGAGGGTGGAACATGAAGCCGAAGTGGTGTGTGTGTGTAAGGTTGGGTGCTTTTGTGATCGAGAAACTTTGTCTGATAAGCAGACATTTTGAGTGTGGGTGTGCGCTCTGGCTGGGTGCTAGTTTATAGACGCGTGGTTGCCACTACACGAGTGCGTGATGAGATAAGACGATGTGGTGAATCTCCGGACAGCAGGGCTGTCAAACATTTTACACACACACACACACACACACACACACACACACACACACACACACACACACACACACACATTTTCCCAGTTTGTGTACGCTCATCCTTTTCCTAGTGTCGGAGGATCCTCAGAGAGACCATGCCTAAGCTCTCTCGGCCCCCGGGTTTATGAGTCACAGCATATGCTTCCCTGATTCGTCACATGACCCTTTTCCAAAAGGGGTCATTCCGCTTTCAAGCGCGTTATTATGGATAGAAATGTATTTCTGATACAAAGCTAAACCGCTCATCTGGACGTTTTGAAACGCTGTTTTGTCCACAGGCGCTCCCTCAAAGTCCTTTTACACAACATGATGGGGCCCAATAAATACATACAACAACAACAACAACAACAACAAACATTAGATCCAAATCTGAACGTTGGATGACGCAGATGTCTACAAAAGGTTGAACAATACTGCTTCCATCATAAAGTAACCTACTTCTTTTGACTTCTGGGCTAATGCGTGCTAGCAAGGAGGCTAAAACCCATGCGTGTTTGTCGCTAGCGCGTCTCTTAAGGTATGGGGGGGTGAGGTTCACTCACTGCACAGCACTGTACCCATTGGCTACTGTTACACTAACAAGACATAGCCAGTTTAATATTCATTAAGGGTTTTACTCAAATATATCTGAAGAATAACATAATAAACAAAACTTGTAGACAGACTTGTCTGACATTCTGCGTCATTTTCAAAGATCTAAGCCCAGTCATCCTATATCACACTATCAGCGGTGAAGAATGACCATTAAGCGGCTAGAAATCCAGCTTAACAAGGGCCATTCTACAGTGGCTTAGATGCTGTCAGTCAAAAACTCTCAATCAACAGTTTATTTATTCTTTTATTTACCTATAGTTATAACTTTAGACCAAGCAGTGCTGTAAACATCATGTGAAGGGGTTCTTAACCAGTCACATAGTCCGTGTCTGTTAGGCATGTTGTCCATCATCCTCCTGATGTTATAAAAAGCAGGGATACCCTATGAGGTGATTGCGCCTTTGGCCACGTTACACCACCATACTGACTGGGGCTCGTGACTTATCTGCAGCAGGTCAAAAGGTCCAGTCTGAGCCCAAGCTGTCCAGGTCATGTTTTGCCAGACTGGTGCCAGGGATTCTAGGGCGTAGAATAGACATATATTCCAAGTCTCTTTCTGCACAGTTATCTGATTATGATGACATCGCAAACGGCCATTATGACATCACAACGCTCCTGCCACAACATTCTGCATGACATAACAAAGGCAGAGGCTTTCTTTCCACCGATGTCATGGCTTGGAGCCTCCGTTAGGCTGAGAACTCGTCCAGAGATCCCCTGCTAATCCCACGGAATGGCTTCCGGACACTCCTAGTAGATTCTAGTAACAACCCCCCACCACCACCCTCCCTCAAGTGCAGAGACACTTTTAAACCCGTCCAAAAAGGTGTCAGGCCCCCCCCCCAGGGTTAGCAAGCTAGCGGGCTTTGACACTGCAGGCGAACCGACCCCACAGGTCAGTGTCCAGATTTGTCACAAAACCAAATGAAAAAAGAACAAGCAATCCAACGGTCGCTTTTGGTCGTAAGGGCAAACTGATCACGCAGGCTTCCCTGCCCACTTTTGGTTGGGTTCCCATTTACACAATTACACACACACACACACACCTTGTGAATGTAAACTTCTGCTCTGGCTACGGGCTCTGAGCTATACTTGGCAACATGCGGTAGCAGCAGCCGTGTGCAATTTGCCTGTGCTATTTATTCAACAATCATAAAATTTGCCCTATAAAGATAACAGATGATTAAAACAGCTGTGTAGCCTAATCTCTCATGTGTAACGTCATATTCTGAAAAAGTCCGACAGCGACATTAACACACAATTTCACAAAACATAAATCCAGAGCAAAGAAATACATTATCTCATCAAGTTCTCAATCTTCTTAAAATGTATAAATAATAAAAAAAAAAAAACTAAAAACAAACAACAACTTTGTCTTCCTTACCTTGTCCAGGAAGCAGAGCTTGTCCTTGGTCTTGGCGTCCAGAATCTCCACCTCGAAAAAGACAACAGCTTTTTTAGCTTTCTTAGTGGACTTGCGCTTGGCCGGCGTGGGGGCGGGAATGCCTGTCCCCAGTGGCCCGTTCTGGGGCTTTTTGGGCAACCTGGCCTCCAGGGCAAGAGCATCCATGTCTTCTTTCTGTCTGTCTATCTGTCTGTCTATCTGTCTGTCTATCTGTCTGTCTATCTACTTACCTGTCTCTCTATCTATCTATCAATCTGTCCTCCACTGCTCGTGGCTCTAGTTTGTGTTTCACTTCTATGCTCCTGTCTTGTGTTCCCCCCACCTACTGCATTCAGTTATTTTCTCTCTCTGTTGGTCTTGGTCTCCCTCTCCCTCTCCCTCTCCCTCTCCCTCTCTCTCTCTCTCTCTCTCTCTCTCTGGCGACAACGGAGTGGTTGACAGTGGCACGCTCACTCAGCTGTGGAAATAAATCTCTCCCTCACACACTTGTTCGCTCTCTCTCTCTCTCTCTGTCTCTTTTTTTCTTCTCTCACTTGCTCTACAGCTCTTGCTCTTTCTCTAACTCGCTCATTCTCCCCCTATTCCACTCTCAACTCTCCCTTTTCTCCCCCTTGCACTCTCTCCACCCTGTTTCACGTCCCCACCCTCATCCATGTACCCCCCCCCCCCCACGGTCATCCATGCCCCCCCCCCTCGTTCAAAGCTATTAGGTCTCTCAGATACTGCCCCTCCACCCCACCTCTTCATCGATGACTGTCTCATCTGTTCATCCGTTTTCCTTCATTTTTATGTTGTGCCCTCTACGTCAATGTCACACACACAGAGGTTTTCCGGTGAGTGATTGAAATGTTGTATTTTAAGAGTGCTTTATCTCTCTCTCTCACACACACACACACACACTCGCACAGACGGAAGTTTCCAGATCCACTCGGTGGATTTAACGGCGGGAGGTGTGCCCCAAGTTTTTTTTTTTTTTTTTTCCTGTGCTGCTGTTTGAAGTCATGTAACATTGGAGGGGAAATACCCCTTTACAGCCTCTACTGTGACCTATGACCTTTCAACTGATACCACCATACCGACACCCTGCACAACGCCCCGGGGCTAGCCCCAAACCACACGCAAGCAAACGAACGCAAGCTAATTTGATCTGCTGGTTGTGTATGAGCAATGCACGCCAACACATGGACAGTCTCACTCCACCATGACGTTATAGTCTCCTACCCCCCAACTGGAAAAATACACACAGAATAATTCTTCTACCCCCCCCTCGCCCCACATACAAAAACACACACACACACACACACACACTATTCCCCTCTAAACCATGCACACACACACACACACACTATTCCCCTCTAAACCATGCACACACACACACACTATTCCCCTCTAAACCATGCACACACACACACACACACACACACACACACACACACACACACACACACACACACACACACACTATTCCCCTCTAAACCATGCACACACACACACACACACACACTATTCCCCTCTAAACCATGCACACACACACAGATAACTGGTTGTTTTTGACTGTCCCCCAGCCTATCAACAGCCTACCCTATGCCTCAGAGACAAATAGGCTGCAGTAACAGGCGTCTCGGGTGAGCCGATCACAAATGGACAGTTCACACTAGGGCTGAACGATTTGGGAAAATAATCGAATTGCGATTTTTTACCAAAATATTGCGATTGCGATTTAATATGCGATTTTTTTTTTTTATCCTCTTTTTTTCCCCAACAAAACGTAATGAATGATTTAAATATGACCAACACAATATTAGATACATTTAGTGTAAAATATTCTTTTCACATTTTACATTTTTATTTAACTGCTCATTACAGAAACAAGAACAACAAATCGGTGGCTTTGCCACTGTGCATTTAAGTAATTTAAAAAAAGTCTTTTTTTTAGACCACGTTTTTTAATCGCGAACGTTGCGGTTAGAAAATCACGTTCTATCATATCGCGATTAAATAGCAAATGCAATTAATTGTTCAGCCCTAGTTCACACCTGCCATAAACATGTACATCCTTTCTTTCAAGACCAAAATGCACGAAGAGGCAGTGCCCCTTCACTTCTTAAAAATAATACTCTTGAAAAATATAATCTCCAATTGATTTATGTAAAAATATCTATTGCAGATTTTTAAACTCTGCCATCCACATTACCATAATAATGAAACCAGAAGAGAATTTAAAAGCTAACTTAAAAACTTTAACTTGAAGGCTGGGCACAAAGTACATAGTCCAAATGTCATTAGACTATATGAGAACTGTTTAGACTCAATACACCTCCCAATTAAAAAAAAAACATCTTTGCACTACTTGGCATGTTTTTTAACCCTATGGACAATTAAGAGGAATGGCAGCAGCACCTGATAAGGCAGTGGCTTGTAAACGACTTACAGCTAGCAAAGTAAGATAACTGTTTTTTTCCCCCGTCATAGGCTACTGTGAGCTAATGCGATCTTGTTATTGTTGTTAATATTGAATTGAGAAGTGAGATCCGAACACAAGTAGACACTCGAGACGTATTTTAACGCCAGGTGTGAACTGACATACTTAGAACTGTGTACTTGCCATGGGACCACCCAGGACTAATGTTAATACCAGGTGTGAACAGCGTCACAAACACACACACACACACCCGAGTCGGATCTCAACGCTTCTTAAGTGCATTCACATCTGTACTTAGAGCTGTCCACTTGTGATCGGATCACCCAAGACAGAGAAAGAGAGAGAGAGAGAAGGGGGGGGGGGGGGGGGATAGCAGTCGCTCATGGCTTCAACACAGACCCTGGAGGGAGGCTTGTTGCTATAACAACTATTTAAACACGTTCACATCCAAACACACACTGGCTGGAGTGGTCTGGGGATGAGAGGAGGCACTCGCTCATGTGGTTCAGATAGATGGATTGATGTCTTGAGTGATTTTAGATTTACAACCCCCCCCCCCCCCCCCCCCACACACACACACACACACACACACACACACCACTCCATAACACTTCCTTCCTAGTCATGTCAATCAGTGTTCCAGATAGCATGTGTCCTGCTTATTAATAACCTACAGTGCATACGAGTGTGTGAGGGACACGAGAGAGAGAGAGAGAGAGAGAGAGAGAGAGAGAGAGAGAGAGAGAGAGAGAGTGTGAGAGAGAGAGAGAGAGAGAGAGGGGCCGTCACACTCCTCAGATCAAATGACAGAGCACCGTCCAGCTGTTCATGCCATCATCAGCTCTTTTCTGACAGCGCCTGCGCGCAGATCCACGCACGCACTCAAGCTGCGGACAGCCCGTCGGGTGAGAGCGAGACAGGCTTGCTTGGAGGTTTTTTTTACTGTTAAAGTTATGTTTACGTTTCTGTGCATTGGAATTATGCAATTCGCGTGCAAGAATAGCCAGAGCACGGGTTAAGTTGTTCCGCGCCTCGGCACAGGGCATGGCCATATCGTCCGCCCTCAAAACTTTACAAGGGATGAGGTGAGTCTTTTACAACTAGGCTAATTCAGACATACTCAGTAGTTCTACTGTGGTCTGTTATTGATGCATACTATGACGCATCTTGTAAACAATGTTCGCTCTTCTTCCCATCTCTTCGCTCACTCGACCTTCTCATACGAAACTTGACAGAGGCAAGGCGTTGACAGCTACATAATCACTGCACTCTGCCGTCCCCGTGTGGCCAGTCCTACTAAAAAGGTTGTTCCTGTTTGCACTTCTTTGCATCAAATTCCAAAAATCACACATTGGCTCCTAATACTTTTCAGATTACCCTGGAAATCTTTATTCGTGTATGTTACGTTAGTGTTTTTACATGCTGAAATGCATAGACTAATTTGTTACCGGTTTGAATATTAACAAAGATTACACAACACCGAACAGGCCTTTCCGGAGTTGGATACGTCCATGTTTCTGAGATAACGCTCTTTTCGCTAATGCCATACAAGTCACTTATCTTAATGTCGTCTCTGTTCAGCTTCGGGTCACTAACACACTCGTGTCAGAGTTAACGGATTATTAAAAACATGACTGTCGACAGTGTGCTCACGAAACGAAAATGTAACTTTTGCAAGAAGCCACTCCAAGTCTATCCACAGTAGAACAAACAAAAATAACCTGTATTTAATGTACATGCCGGAGACCGGTAAAGCAAGTCTGAAAAGCTGTCGCGCTGGTTCTGGCGGTTCGCCTGCAAACGTTAAAGCTGGGTTGCACATCATGGTGTGCAAATTACGCCACACCTTTGAAAGTTGCATGCTACTTAGTAATTTGTCTCATTCACACTTAATTAATTGTGTATATTTCATACGCTAGCTTACTATGTCCTTGGCTAGGCTTTTAGATTTACCAATGAATGGCTAACAGTTACACGACAATGTTGCTGTCACTGTGCTTGGGGGCAACTCCTCCACGCACAATAGTAACTATATGTCCAAAATTAAAACCAAGGTGATCGGACAGTCTTCATTTCAAATGTACCATCAATATATCATTGTCTGTATACCGTCGAGTTTGTTGTTTAGTGAGTTCATTATCTTGTGCAGGCACACGTTGGTTGGCTAGCTGGCTAGCAGGCTATGTTACCCACAATCCAGGACAACACAACAGAATAGCTAGGCAGCTAGCAAGCAAATCAGTTAACGCTGGGGATAGCTAAATGTACTTCCTAGATTAAAGCTATGTATGTGGGATTTAGCGTATGGGCACTTAAAATATGAGGACACGCTCCTCTGTATCAACAGTCAAACAGGCCTCTAATTGCATCTCAAGCACAATGTGACAATCCCTACAGGGTGACAATAGCCTGACAGTTTCCCTAAGCATTAATACCAACCTAAACAAGCACTAAAGTCTGTCTGAATACACGACATCATTTGACTGATTACTTTCATGATTATTTACATCTTTCGCAAAAAAACCGATGAAGATAACACTGTCTTACCTCGTAGTGCTTCATGGTGGCAGTTTAAACTCCTGTTCATCCAAGCTGGATGACAGCTGAATGAGCCAATCATAAGACGAAGAGGCGCATCAGTTTAGAGACAGTCCACTAAGTCCTACGAAAGCAGCCAATGGGCGTGAGGCATTGCAGAATGGACCGATGAATGTGAACGAATGCTTGTGTATGATTCCATTGAATTAAATGACGCACCTACCAGACACCAAAATCCTATTAGCTTTATAAGTCTTACATGGAATGTAAAGTCTACCCCAGTCAGAACTTAAATGTGCATGCAAATGTTTTTGGTAGAATACATTCCAATATAATTAGACCTTCAATAATAGTGTTTATTTTTTTTGAAGGACAAGTATCGATTGTAAATTATTAAAATAAAGGGGTTAGGGGTATAACTTTCCATTTCTATCACTTTGGGTAGCCTACTCATCCATCTGGAAGCTCATTTGCATCCTGTCCTGCAACTATTAAATTACTATTAGTTGTGACATATACAATAACTAGAGGTATTTATACAAACGCCCCTCTGAAGACTGCATTTACCATCAGCTTATGGGCGTGCATGGTATTACCTGATTGGTTCCTTATGTACAAGTTATAAGGATTGCAATATAACTGATCAATTGCCCAATTGAATTTTCCCTGGCCACATTTGAATGTAATCAAGCCCACAACGTGCAGTTTCCTTGCCATGACAGACTAATGAGTTTGTGCGAGACGGTGGTGTTGCACGATTTGATCAGACGTTCCAATAAGGGCGTGTCTGCTCGACTCTTGTAGTGTGACGCAACGTAATGGGCGGGGTTGTCATATTGTTTAGAATAAACAGAAGAAACTGACTAGTTTCGGAAGCGCTTGGATCTTGCAGAATATTCTCGAAGTTGCTGCGTGCCTATATAATTGAGAGAGGCAGAGAGGGAGGTCTTCATAAACTGGATTGTTGGGTTGCTCCGTCTGACAGCTCGTTGAGTTACAAACTCACTGGCACTTGCAAGCGGATAATACTGAAGAAAAGTTTATTGATACTATCGTTTTCAATGTTAGGTCGGATGAACTCGCGCACATAAGTGCATGACGTGGGGCATTTAGTTGTATTACCGTCGTCGAACTTGACATTAAGTTAGCTAACTAGCTAACACACTTAGTAGATCTGTGCTGATAAACTCGCTTAAGTGAAGCCCGATGGTGAAAATGGGTAAAGAGTACTACAGTGTTTTGGGAATACAGAAAGGTGCATCGGACGATGAGATCAAGAAGGCTTATCGCAAGCAGGCTCTGCGCTATCATCCGGACAAAAACAAGTCGCCAGACGCGGAGGAGAAATTCAAAGAAATCGCTGAGGCATACGATGTACTTAGTGACTCAAACAAGAAAGACATCTACGACAAATATGGGGAAGAAGGTGGGTCATTTTGTTTAGTCTTATCCAGAGAGTGTCTACGTATGAATAATGTTGATCACATTTAAACAAATATATAACGTTGATCTGCCCAGTTAACTCCTGTCAATGTAACAGCATCGTTAACCCCTGTCAAAATTAACAGTAACGTTCGCATTTATGGCAGCGGCAAATGTGATTACACCATGTGCTTTGACACGCACAGCGAACATTGGGCGCATTCATGACATTTAGAACTAGGCGAGTGTGTGCAAGATCCAGCATGCATAAGCTGACTTTAATCCGAAACGCGGTTGACCCAGAATAGCAAAGCGTCAAGCTTCTACATTTACGTTATTTAACAGTTAGTCATTGCCATACAGTTGGCTACAAACGAAACCTAGTAGGACTAGTCGCAGACTTGCAGAAGTGAAAAAGATGACGATCCATGTGTAAAAACACTTATAGGTTAGCATTGGGATACAGAGTTAGGTGATGGTACATTAAATATATGGATAGAATGGTATCCCCGGATTGGTCACGCCGGGTTTGCCCTCTGGATAGACGCGAGTCTGCTGGAAACTTCGAGTCAACGCGTCACAAATGGGTGGAGGCTTGGAACGTCCCCGGGACTCTGCCAGCAAGTTCATGAACGGAAACGTACCGCCTGAACTCGCATGTAGACTAGTCAGACTGTCATTATCCGACAAATGCAACTATGCGAATCCTTACGCGATGCCGACATCCACACGTAGTTATAAGTGTCTGACAACATGGAAAGGATAACTACAGAGATAGACCTGTGTCTATTTACCTCAATAACCATAAAGAAACATTTGAAAGTGACTGTTTAGTTTCAGTTTCTGTAGAAAGTCAGATACAGATAATAGTAATTTCACCTATTGTTTTATATTTATATTTGGCTTATATTGCATTTTCTTGTCTTATTGAGTTGTTGTCTTTTTTACTGTTGTTTTTTTGTGGACCCGAGGGAGATTAGTGACCACTTTGTGGAAGCCGATGGGGATCCAAAAATGAATACATAATGAATGATTAACGTTTTCAGAAAGCGTGTTAGACTATGGCAAACTAACACGATAATTTACATGTAAAGATAGTTTCTCAGAGAGAGAATATTTTTCTATTGCCAAACTTGACCAGAAATTCAGATTTTCAAATGTATGTTAGTCTGCTTGGTGGTCAGTTCCAAATTGTAGGATTTTGTAATCTGGTTCACTTTCTTCTCAGACGAACCTGTATCTATATAAAGTCTAACAGTCCACCCCACCCTGTTTTTTTGTTGTTCTTCTTGTGAGACACTTCCTCCCCAGCACACATAACCCTCACCACACACACACACGCACACACACACACACTCCACACACACATATCACACACTTTACACACTTGTTGTCTCACCCTAGTCATGTCATGAACACAGCACTTCCTGTTTGGTTGAAGTCCTGTTTTACTGAGTCCAGTAGTCTTCTAAATGGCCCTCCTTACTGACTCCCTCTCCTCTCCCTTCTTTTCTTGCGCTCTCTCTCTCTCTCTCTCTCTCTCTCTCTCTCTCTCTCTCTCTCTCTCTCTCTCTCTCTCTACTCACAGGCCTGAAGGGCGGCATCCCCGGCGGCGGCGGCGGGGGCTGTGGCGGTGGCGGCATGGGCCCCAACTTCACCTACACCTTCCAGGGCGACCCGCACGCCATGTTCTCTGAGTTCTTTGGCGGCCGCAGCGCCTTCGACGTCCTCTTCGGGCGCAACGGCGGCATGGAGGACATGGGCACAGACGACCCCTTCGCCAGCTTTGCCAGCATGGGCGGCATGCCCGGGATGGGCGGGATGGGCGGCATGGGTGGTATGGGCGGCATGCCCGGCATGTCCTTCCCCTCGGGGAGGACAGGCGGCACGGGGCGCCCTGCGCAAAGGAAGAAGGACCCGCCGGTGGTGCACGAGCTGAGCGTGAGCCTGGAGGAGGTGATCGTGGGCTGCACCAAGAAGATGAAGATCTCCCGCAGGCGCCTGATCGCCGACGGGCGCAGCACGTGCTCCGAGGACAAGATCCTGGCGGTGGAGATTAAGCGCGGCTGGAAGGAGGGCACCAAGATCACCTTCCCCGGCGAGGGCGACGAGACGCCCACCAACCTCCCCGCCGACGTCGTCTTCGTCGTCAAGGACAAGCCGCATGCCGTGTTCCGGCGCGACGGCTCCGACGTGGTCTACCCGGCCAAGATCACACTCAGGGAGGTGAGTGACCTTTTCACCTCTGACCCTGTCAGTCATCTTAAGAACCACTTTTTGTCCAATCAATGTAGAGATATCCCTTTTTTTGAACTGGACAAAAGCACAAATGTAATTTTTTCAGAAGTCATCTCAGGCACTCTAGAACGTTCTTTGTTGCCATAACTCCCTCTTTGTTTGGGCAGCCTCAGTTGATAGCAGTGTTGAGTGGGTTTAGCCTGAAACCACTTAAAAAATGCTCACACACACACACTCAAACACTCACACACTCGCACACACACACACACACTCTCACACTTAAACACTCACACACACACACACACACACTCACACGCACGCACACACACACACACACTCACACACACACTCACACACTCACACACACACACACACACACATACACACACACACACACCTGTGCATGGAGGAGGCGGGTTTGGTTTCTACAGGCTCTTGTTTGTCTTTGAAAATCCCTAGAATGAAGAGTCAGTCACACAATGTCCTCCAGGGTGAAAGATATTGGCACACTTCAAGTATCAGTTTATGACGTCTTTTAAAAAAAAAAGTTTTTTTTACTTGTGGTGAAAAGATAAGGGAGAGGATACAGTGCTGCGTCAGTAAATGTCAGTCAGTAAATGTTCTACTGTTCTACTGCCCTCTCCCTATCTGCCCCTCCTCTCTGGTGCAGATAGGAAGAGGTGTGCATAAATACCAGTGGAGTCTCTCGCTGGACTCTGGCCTCAGCCTTGCCTTACCTGTTTCTGTCACACCTGTTACAACCACCCCCTTCTGCCTTTTTGTTATTTCATTCTCTCTATCTCTATCTTTCTATCTGTGTTTTTGGCAAGGCAGTCATACTAAGGATAAGACATCCAAATGCCTATGTGTACACAACAGCAAAATAACAACAAACAAACAAACAAAGAATAAATAAATAAACCAAAAGCGTAACGTACTGTCTCTCTTCCCCTCCCTCAGGCTCTCTGTGGCTGCACTGTGAACGCCCCTACGCTGGACGGGCGCACCGTCACCGTGACGATGCAGGACGTCGTGCGGCCCGGCATGAAGCGGCGCGTCACGGGGGAGGGGCTCCCGCTGCCCAAGAACCCAGAGCGCCGGGGCGACCTCGTCGTCGAGTTCGAGGTCAAGTTCCCCGAGAGGCTGAGCCAGAGTGCCCGCGACACCATCGCCCAGGTGCTGCCCGCATCATGAACCCCAACAACTTGTCTCCCCACGGCCCCCCCCCACACACACACACACACACACACACACACACACACACACACACACACACACACACACACACACACACACACACACACACACACACACACACACATACTCCAAACAACCACCAAATGAGATGGAGAAGGCTGCATGGTAATCAGCCTGAAAACAGGACTCAGGGGACTTTTGTTTACAAGAACGCTGTTGGTCCTAAAATCCTTGGGATATGCTGCCTCCAGGTGGACACTGCCAGTATTGCATCATTGAAGCACAGAGTATTCTGACTACTTCTTTTTTTTTTTTTTTTTTCTATTGTTTGTTTTAATTGTTTTGGTTCTGCTGTTTTCAAAAGGGGCAAAGAATATTTTCTTTATGAAGCAATGTTAATTTCTGAATGTCTTTATGGAGTTGCTTGCATTTGAGGCCTTTGGGTTAGCTGCTAAATATAGTACTGTTATCATCTAACGGCCTTTCTTGTCAAAGAGGGGTCCATGTCGGCGGAGAGAAGAAGCTTGTGCCGTAAACGGAAAAATATGTGTGTCGTCTGTCGTGCTGGTTTCCATGGTGATGCGGCACACTGTCTTAGTCATAGGCTATATGTTGCTCGACCACCTGGTCTGTCAATCAAATTTGATTGATTGACAGCCAGTGATTCCAAAGCTCAAACCTTGGGTTTAGATTGTGTGTGTGTGTGTGTGTGTGTGTGTGTGCACAAGTTTCCTCTGCTGGACATCATGGGTTTCATTTCTGAGCACATGATGCCACCCAAAGCAATTTAGCTGGGTGTTTAACTGAGTAACTTTTGAAGGACTCAGACTTATTCTTCAGGAATGTGGGCTATTGTTTTGAACACTTGGAACAACTGCACTATACATTGTATTGTCTTAAGATGTAGTCCTGATGAAAGAATGTATTGATATCGGTGGTCTCTTATGCCAACAATGAGTAACTTTAATGTTTTTTTTTTATTTCCCTTTTTTTTATATTTGAAAAATCACCTTTCATGTAAAAATGAACATTTAAAATAAAGACTTTTTTGTTGTTCAGAAAACAGGAGCGTGTTTATTGTTTATTTTTTATTGTTTATTGTTTATTTTTTTTTGGCTGATGTCTTTATCGTCTATCCTTTATCCTTTTTTAAATGTTCAATATTCAAACTGAGTGAATATGTCCCTCACTGCTTGGCAAAGCATTGGCAGATTTGGACTTCACCAGAGGGCCTGAACTTCTTCCACCATGTCATGTACTGGTGTCTCACCTGATGGCAGACAGACACGTTTGTCAAAGGGTGGGGCAGCACAGTTCTATCACTCTATCTATCTTTATCACTCTTACTCTCATCTTTTACTCTATCACTTTCTCTATCACTCTAACTATCACTCTTACTCTATATCACTCTATCACTCTATCACTCTTATTTGACATTTCTAAATCAATCCTAGTGAAGCAGCGCAGAACGATTGATAGTCTTGGGATAAGAGTGCTATATGGGTGGAATTTGTTAGCGTTTATTTTGAATGGGCTTGCTGTCCACAATCTCCATAATGGCACTGCTTGTGAGCTTACCGTAATATACAGTAAAGGTGGGCACTGCTGGTGAGCTTACCGTAATATACAGTAAAGGTGGGCACTGCTGGTGAGCTTACCGTAATATACAGTGAAGGTGGGCACTACTGGTGAGCTTACCGTAATATACAGCGTAAGTGGGCACTGCTTGTGAGCTTACCGTAATATACAGTGTGAGTGGGCATTGCTGGTGAGCTTACCGTAATATACAGTGGGCACTACTGGTGAGCTTACCGTAATATACAGTGAAGGTGGGCACTGCTTGTGTGCTTACCGTAATATACAGCGTAAGTGGGCACTGCTTGTGTGCTTACCGTAATATACAGCATAAGTGGGCACTACTGGTGAGCTTACCGTAATATACAGCGTAAGTGGGCTCTACTGGTGAGCTTACCGTAATATACAGCGAAGGTGGGCACTGCTTGTGAGCTTACCGTAATATACAGTGAAGGTGGGCACTGCTGGTGAGCTTACCGTAATATACAGTGAAGGTGGGCACTGCTTGTGAGCTTACCGTAATATACAGCGTAAGTGGGCACTACTGGTGAGCTTACCGTAATATACAGCGTAAGTGGGCACTGCTTGTGAGCTTACCGTAATATACAGTGTGAGTGGGCATTGCTGGTGAGCTAACCGTAATATACAGTGAAGGTGGGCACTGCTTGTGAGCTTACCGTAATATACAGTGAAAGTGGGCAATGCTTGTGAGCTAACCGTAATATACAGTGTGAGTGGGCATTGCTGGTGAGCTTACCGTAATATACAGTGTGAGTGGGCAATGCTGGTGAGCTTACCTCTTCACTGAATACGCAGTGGATCAGGAAGATGCAGAATCCCTGCAGGGAGTGGACAACAATGACTAATACCTCAAGGCCTCTGTTGCTAGGCGCTGGAAGGCCAAGCAGCCAAGGGAGACCGAGGATGGAGGTCTGGAACATGGCTTTCTGCGCCAGGCCTCTGTTGCAGACACAATGTTGTTGTTGTTTTTTTTGTGATCAAAGGTTTTATTGATTTTTAAACAAACAATGGACATATCATTCTGATTTCATAGTAGCCAGTTTGAGCAGTGGGGAAGGCAGACAAACACAAAGAGACAATGAAGATCATTGACAATAAGACAAGATAATGACCATTCCTATTGTTACAACAGTAATGATACAGACAGACAGATTTGTGCAGGTGCATTCATACAGTGCGATCTTTTAGTTATTGTCCCTTGTCCGGGTGATACGGACATCATTTCTGAGGTGTCAGAGGTCAGGTCAAAAGGTCAAAATGTCAAGTCAAGAAAACATTCTAACCTTTGGCATGGACCTGATTCTAGACCAGTGAAACGTCTTCATTGTTGCACATTTATCAGGCTGGTTGTTTTAATCTTAAAATGATACTTGTATCACTATGACATTATGTGTAATTCTTTAGGTTCAATATTTGTAATATGATACATTGTGACACAACGGCTATGGACTAGGGGTAATCAATTTACTTACCTGGCGTATCTGATTTTAGAAATGTGACATTCTGACCGTTGGAGGATGGTGAAAATGGTGATTAGGAGTATAGCATTCACCTGTTCAAGAAGATAACAGAGACAGTGGTGTTCACTACTCTCTTTGATCCTTACAGTAGGCAACTAGGCCTATGTAACGACAGCATGCATTATTTCATATCTGTAAATTGTGTCCATTCTAGGGTATACAGCAGAATTGTACATTCTGATGAATGTAAGCATCTAAAGAATGTTCATTGAATATCAAGATTAAGGTAAACAGGGGCGGAGCCAGGGGGGTGCTAGGGTGTGCTATAGCTCCCCCTGGATTAGCCATAGCACACCCATAGCACCC
Organism: Clupea harengus; assembly: GCF_900700415.2. Lineage (NCBI taxonomy): Eukaryota > Metazoa > Chordata > Actinopteri > Clupeiformes > Clupeidae > Clupea > Clupea harengus. The sequence goes on along the minus strand of NC_045175.1, from coordinate 17,205,276 downwards.
CCAAGAAAATAATGGTTTATTTATTATTGTTATTTAATTTAATTTTTGTGTTATTTATTGTGTGATAATAATAACAGATCGAAATGAACAGATTGTTTTAGACACAGAGCAATCATTCTGTAATAACTTTGACCCAATTTTCACGTTGCACGCGTGAACGTTGACATTCCAGGGCGGTTGAAGGAGAAAGCGAGCTAGTGTGCGGTAGTTTCAAGTTAACATCAACAATGCATCGTTTTTTGCTACCTAAATGTCCACGTTTGGAAGAATCATTGAGAAACGAGAGTAATGTAGAAAAAGAAGAAGAAGAAATGCCCGGATATCTGTGGATTGTGAATGTGGATTTTGAAGAAGTGGAACGTCGTGGTCAAGGATGTCAACCCTCCACCGCTACTAAGGGTGCTAACCATGGTGCTAGCTGCATCGGTGACATATGCATGAACGCCCAGGTTGGTCCGAGAAGACCAATACTCCAGAAATATCAACCTCGCATGTTTGGAGTCCAACAAAGGATCTATGTGATTATTGATGATTGTGAACTGAAATAATTGAATGCATTTCTGACTCTTTTACTTTTTTAGCTAATTATATCTGCTATTCTAATTTCCCCTCTTCAGTTTAAAATGAATTGAACTCTTTGTATTTAGTTTAAGTTTAGTTTAATTTCACTGTGTCTGACATGGTAGTGGTGACCTTGTGGTCACCAGGCGCCCAACTTTAACCCCCATTGAAGTAAGTGAAATATTTGGGATTGCGAAATCTATAACATGCTGCATGCATTTAGTCAGTGACCGTCACAAATGAACGCGGCTATGTGCGTGTCCGTCGAAAGCAGCCTAATGATAATAATACAATCGATTTGAATATCGCTTTTCATGGACCCCAAAAGACGCTTTTGAGAGCAAATATGTAAACAAATGACAGACGGTATGGTGGGGAGGTGTTGTAAAAGAGAACCATGTGACACATAGGCTATCACCCTCATTTCATAGCACCCTCAGTAAAACGTAGAGCTCCCCCATAGCACCTGCAGAAAAAAATCTCTGGCGCCGCCACTGAAGGTAAGTATAGTTCAAGGACTTTGCAGGGAGTATAAAGATGCCTGTAATTGTAGTTTAAACACTTCATTTCATGTCTTAGTATACTCAGTCATTGTAGTTTAAACACTTCATTCATTTCATGTCTTAATATACTCAGTCATTGTAGTTTAAACACATTTCATGTCTTAGTATACTCACAGCAAGGATGAAAAACACAGGGCCAAGGAAACTCCAGATAAAACCATCTGTACGGCTCAACCAACATCTGTACACACAGTGACCAAACAATTTAAGTAGCTGTAACGTTTTCATGAGAACATCTGTAATGAGTGGGCACCTATTGTGGCTAAGTCTTACATAACACTGTTACTAAGAATGTCTGTAATTCTAGAATCCTGCATTGTTATAGTGGGCAATTCTTCAAGCTGCACTGGATAATTTGTATTCATCTCCAGGCCAATGCACCATATAACACAACTGTATACTGAGGAGAGATATGGGAATTTTGGACAGAGGTCTGATGGAGAGGGATGGGGTCCTACCCACTTGCTGTTAGCTGAAAGTTTTTTACCATTCACCTCCTCACTGCCGCCATTTGTTTATAATTTAATATAATTCAAATAATAATAATACACCTTATTTGTATAACACCTTCCATACAAAACAATGCAGCTCAAAGTGCTTAATATTTTTATAAGTTAATATGCGGTGTGATGGTACAGAGGTGAAAACGCGAGTTTGATTCCCGATTGCTTTGGATAAAAATGTCTGTTAGGTACCTGACCTTCACCTCTAACACTAAAATCACATACTGCCACTTTAAACACTAAAAACACATACTGCTACTTTAATGAGACTCACTGCTGACTTCCATATCCATCAGGCTTCAGTCCAACAGACACGCCAACGATGACAAGGGGTAGCCCATAGCCAATCACATACATGTACTTCCAGGAGGCCAGCTGCTGCGTATCTGGGGTGAACTGCTCAAGGCCCCTAGTGGACATGAGGAGTAATGCAGCCTCTATGGTCAACCAGACGAAGCAGCACAGGTAGAGGAAGTGCACAAAGACTGAAAGCACTCCACAGGATACCTGCGGGGCCAGAGAGAATCAATAATGGTGTCGGTATCACCATCATCATCACCATCATCATCACCATCATCATCACCATCATCATCAACAGCATTCATCAGGATCACCGCAATCATCTTTGTGAATCAGCAGAGAGGTTCAACACTGGAATCATCATCATCATCATCATCATCATTATCGTAGATATCACCATAAATATCTCTATGAATCTAGGGTCAAATAGACCGTGGTGTGTTGTAAACACTCTCAACATTATGTCGGAGTTTTGACGCAAACATCATCATCACCCTCTCTATCAGAATTACCACATCTTTATAAGGAGGCAGTGAGATTCAACATGTCTATGGTGATATCTATGGTGATATCTATGGTGATATCTGTGATCACTGATAATCACCTCCTGCATGTGGTTGTTGCTCTGGACAACCAGGAAGAGGACGTGAGCAACCAGCAAGCAGGCTGAGAGGTTGAGGCGAGCCGTGTTGGTAATTTGCGGGTTCTTCCGGCGGAGGGCAAAGGTCAACACAGCCAGAGTGAGGAAAACCAGCCCCAGCATGGTGGTGAGGATGTTGAGCAGCCTCAGGGCAGGGTCCTGACAAGAACAAAGTTACTGTTAGCATAAGGCTGCGTTTGCGTGTGCGTTGCGGCTGCGTTTCCTTGTGATTGTTGTGTTGTGTCGTGTAATATGTTGTGTCATGTAATGTAATGTAATGTAATGTGTTGTGTTGTGTTGTGTTGTGTTGTGTTGTGTTGTGTTGTCTTGTCTTGTCGTGTAATGTGTTGTGTTGTGTTGTGTTGTCTTGTCTTGTCGTGTAATGTGTTGTGTTGTGTTGTGTTGTCTTGTCTTGTTGTGTAATGTGTTGTGTTGTGTTGTGTTGTGTTGTCTTGTCTTGTCTTGTCGTGTAATGTGTTGTGTTGTGTCGTGTTTTGTCATATTATGTGTCATGTGGCACTGTGTAAAAATATGAGATTTTTTAGAGGAAGTTTGAGAGTTACACCTGAAGGGCGACAGTACCTATCCATGATAAGTAAAGTAATATATATGCATATCTTTTCTATAATCTACCAATCTACAATCTATCTTTTCTACAATATATCTTCTATCTATAATTCGATAGCATGTGCAGAGGTGCATAATGCCTAAGGTATATATGTGCAGTTATCCGTGCAAGATAACAAGTGCAGTTGCCAGTTAGCATGGCAAGATAACAGATAACTGTGCAGAGATGCGGAGTGCCTATGATTCATTTCTCTGATTGTCAATATAATGTCCTCCTCATCTTTGAGTGCGAATTGAGTTTGAATTGTCTCCACAGAACTTTCTCAAAGGCTTAATTAGTCACCTGATGTTTTACAAATGAATATTTACTCACATGGGTGTTTGTGATGTCTAAAGAGTTTTTCATCTTTTTTTGTTTTGTTAATCCACCCCGGTCTTTCGTCTTACTTATGCATTTCACACCTGAGTTCGGCCGTCCGTCTGCATGATGAGGGAGAACGTGGAGAGATGTACACAGGTGCACACGGTGTGTGTGTAGTTAGTTTTGCTCATAGTGCAGCCGTCCTCGATCCATGCACTCTCGTTCCAGTAGACGCAATAAACCTTACCCCGCCTGTAAGAAACCTAAGGAAGATAGTTTAAAGGTGAAAGGTTAAAGGTTACAAGGTTTTCATTGAGTATAAATGCTCAGCATCTTTGTGTAGTTGTCCTCAGAGCAGGGTATGGATACATTAATTCAACTAATGAGATGACATATTTAGAGGTTAGATGGATGGAAAGGTCTAATATCCTTATTTCAATCAAATATGTTATTGCAACAGGCCATATAATCAGGGTACATACAGTGTTTCTGAATATAATTACTAAATAAGAATAAATAACTGAACAAATAAGGAATTACCATTCACTAACGTTATAAACCATCATCAACTTTATATGTAAAATAATTGAAACAGTGTGAGAATTCATGCATCATTCTTTTTGTTTTGTTTTGTTATTTGATTGTTTGTTTGTGTTTACAGGACAAGTCACTTACGTTGATATGCCTGAGGGTGAAGTTGACTGAATTTGAAAGCTCTGCGTCAAAGACGTCCTCTAAGGTAGCCGACACCACTCTGGAGATGATTGTTCTCGTGCCGTTTTCCTCGGTGTGGAAGAGTTCAGCCTCGAGAACATCCTGCATGTTGCTGTAGCCAACAAGAGCCACTGATGCTGAACCTAGGGGTGAGACAAACAGATCCAGATAGGGCAATGCAAGAAAAAGGTTTCTACACCTCTGCTGACCATTATTTTTGGCCTTTTTTTGCCTTTAATAGGACAGGACAGCGAAGAGAGACAGGAAATGAGCTGGAGAGAGATTGGGAGTGGGATCAGGAAATGACAAGCGAGTCGGATTCGAACCCGGGGTCCCCATGGATGTTGCGCCACAGCCCCCTCCCCCCACCCCCCATATTTTTGCAGTATTTTACAGTTTACTGTTTACCACATGCCCCATGCATTTGTGCACTTTGTTGTGAATACTAAGCACTGTTAAAGACATGCTCAAAACATCAAAATGGAGTTCAAATACCACATGTACAACCAAAGACGAATGCAAAAACCTACACCTCTGCAGCCTAATACTTAGTGGTGGGCCATAGGGTCCGTCCTTATAGTGGAGAAAACAGCCAGTGTATTTTGCATGCCAGTAATTGCCAACTGTGGGAATCGCTGCTGTGGGAATACCGTTGTTCTTCCGGGCGATGCCTCCCAGGTCGATATCCAGGTAAACGTCAGCAGATGGGGTCCTCAGCTGAGGGAATCCTGTCAGGGAGGCGTTTGGTCCGATGCTCAGGATCTCCCCCTCTGGGGAAAACAACAACAACAAAAACTATCAATCACTGACGGTCATTTAAAGTTGAGGTTTCATATTTCTCTCTCGCTCTATATATATATATGGTAAAAGTACTTAATATGTTTATTGTGTAAGTTTATTGTTTGCACCAATGTACCATAGAAAATTCCTGGTAGGTGTAAACCTACTTGGCAATAAAAACGTTTCTGATTCTGATACATCCTAGATTTTCTCTTAAAGTGGCATTATGCAGTAATTGTACATCAGGATTAGGGTTAGAAAAGCAGTTTTACCTTAAAATAACAGCTTTAAAAAAATTGGGGCGCTACAATGACTTTTAATATGGAGAATCGCCTCCGTACCATTGCCATACCAGGGTCCGTAGGCATATTACTGCTAAATGTAGGATTGCCTGAAGCCGCCCGTTTTCTACTGTCTGCCGAACTAGTAAGTTGCTTATTTGCCGTCTTGCTTTGTCTTGTGTGTTGCACTTGCTTGATGTTTGACTGTGTTAGGACAGTTGTTGACTAACTAGTTTGTCATAATGTCAAAGTCAGCACATTTCAAGAGATTTCGTTCCGTTACGCTACTTTAATGTATGTACTTCCTCAGGAGGGCTGTATAGGGTAGGCTGGCAGAGGGCGGGTGGTTCTGATACATCCTACAGGGGTAAGTAGGTAAGTAAGTAAGTAAGTAAGTAAGTAAGTAAGTAAGACTTTATTTATATAGCACATTTTGTACAAGAGTTGCAGTTCAAAGTGCTTTACATAAAATCAATAAAAGCAAGCAGCAAGAGCAATACATGGAGTAAAATAATGATCAACATCGTATCAGAACCTGATGTTCCGATAGGCTTCTTGGATTACTAAAATCATGATAAAAGTAATACAAATAATAAAACTCTCCTTTACAGGCTTAAGGAAGGTGACGCACCCAGGGGACTAGAAAATTCGTTAGGGAAATATCTGTGAGAATAACAGGAGATATATTGAAGCCACAATATGGTTTCCGACAGTGCTATGATACCCTTCAAACAGTTTTACAGAGAAATAGTAAAAATAGTGCAAGTTACAGAGAAATAAATGGTATGGTCATTATATTTGTGATGTGAAAATGTTCGCTCCACCAGTTTGGATATCAGCTTCTTCTTAGACAAGCCTTAAAGGTCTAAGGCCTGTTATACTTTTTTTGGTAGTCTGACATGCCTTGATGTTTTTGTATATATCCTCTAACTAAAAAAAATGTATGCACAAGTGGCATATACGTAGAAGATTAAAGGTTTCTGGGGGTGTTCTTTTTATGATTCTAGGACAAAAAACTTGCAGAGCTTTAAAGGCATATTGACAACAAGAACACCACCAGTGGGAAATAGACCTTTAAGGGCGCTGTGCTCCAACCTGTGCTCTTGGCCTGTGCAGCCTAAGCGACAGTGGTACAGGAGGTAGAGAAGTCGTTTAGTAATCAGAAGGTTGCTAGTTCGAGTCCCTGTCGAAGCGTCCTTGAGCAAGACACTGAACCCCTAATTGCTCCTGATGTGCAGTGTGCCAACAGTGTAAATGTAAAATGTGTATACATTGTAAGTCGCATTGGATAAAAGCGTCTGCTAAATGACTAAATGTAAGCGCTGTGCTCCAACCTGTGCTCTTGGCCTGTGCTGCCTAAGCGCTGTGCTCCAACCTGTGCTTTTGGCCTATAAAGCCTAAGCGCTGTGCTCTTGGCCTGTGCAGCCTAAGCGCTGTGCTTTTGGCCTATAAAGCCTAAGCGCTGTGCTCTTGGCCTGTGCAGCCTAAGCGCTGTGCTCCAACCTGTGCTCTTGGTGATGAAGTTCAGGGAGCTGCGGGTGGAGGTTCGCTCCACCAGTTTGGATATCAGCTTCCTCTTAGACAGGAGCACCGCGTGTCTGTGGCGAACCGGGCGCCTGCGGTCATCATCTGCCAACTCATCCAGCAGTAGGGAGACAGTCTGCAGAATTATAGATAGAAGATAGATTATAGAAAAGATAGATTATAGACAGATAGATTATCGAAAACATAGATTATAGACAGATAGATTATAGATAGATAGATTATCGAAAACATAGATTATAGACAGATAGATTATCGAAAACATAGATTATAGACAGATAGATTATCGAAAACATAGATTATAGACAGATAGATTATAGATAGATAGATTATCGAAAACATAGATTATAGACAGATAGATTATCGAAAACATAGATTATAGACAGATAGATTATAGAAAAGATAGATTATAGACAGATAGATTATAGACAGATAGATTATAGAAAAGATAGATTATAGACAGATATATTTTAGAAAAAGATAGATTGTAGATAGATTGATTATAGAAAATATATGCATATATTGTATTGTATATTACTTTACTTATCATGGGATGATATTATAAAACATAAATGACATGTATCAAGAGTAAATTGTTTCTATGATGAAGTCAGATATGGAGCAGAGCCATAGAACAAGAAAACAACATGAGGGTCTCATCACTTAATGTAAGATAGACAGTTTGTAGCGCAATGGGGTTCAGTGTATCATAAAGACTATTTTTGTGTGTGTGTGTGTGTGTGTGTGTGTGTGTGTGTGTGTGTGTGTGTGTGTGTGTGTATGTGTATGTGTACTACCGTTCAAAGGTTTGGTGTCACTTAGAAATGTCCTTGTTTTTGAAAGAAAAGCAAATGGAGGATTATTTGAAAAATGTTTGAAGGATTCAATTATTATCTCAATCAAAAGTCATTATCTCTAAACTGGTCAATGATGTATTTTTGTATTTCCTATTCAAATTAATTTCATGTATGTTTTCATGGCACAGAGGCCATTCTCCGTATTACAAATCAGTGTATCATAAAAAATATTTTGAACTGGTAAAATAGTTGCATAACGTTACTTTAACACATTACCCATTAATATTAGGGAAGCAAACACGCTAGACACTTTCAAAAGGCATCTTTTTACCAAAGCATTTTATTAATTTTATCTGGCACTATTTATTTCTCTGTTGTAAGTGCACGCTAGTATAGTTTTCATGTGGGGTTGAGACTAACTTTTCTAGAATTAGAAAGACTCCTGTGTGTTGTTTTCATGTGGGGTAAATGAGAGATATATCCTCTTGGGCACTGGAAGCCTGTACAAACTCTCGGGGTAAATGAGAGATAAATCCGCTTGGTAGGGAAGCCTCCACAAACTCTCTAGACCTATTTCTAGACAACTCCGGAGAAGTCTCTTAAAGGTCTATCCATTCCCCTTTACCTCGTGTTTTCCAGTGGGGTTGATACTAACTGTAATTTGCACTATTTTTACTATTTCAGAAGGGTTTTATTACTTTTATCATGATTTTAGTAATCCAAGAAGCCTATCGGAACATCAGGTTCTGATACGATGTTGGTCATTATTTTACTCCATGTATTGCTCTTGCTGCTTGCTTTAATTGATTTTATGCAAAGCACTTTGAACTGCAACTCTTGTACGAAATGTCCTATATAAATAAAGTCTTACTTACTTACTTTAAGGTATTACAAGATCCAGTCTTCCTACCAATAACATCACAGTGGAATTGCAGTGTTCTATGTTAGACCCACCTTCAGTGGTAAACCGTCCTCTGTCATGTTTCTGATCATCTCCATTAGCCTATCCACTCTGACCAATCTGTTCTGCAATTACCATAGTCACATATAATAAAACATGGCTCATTGTTGAAAGAATGCATAGAGCTTGGAATAGACTAGAAAAGAATGCATAGAGATTAGAATAGACTAGAAAAGAATGCATAGAGATTAGAATTGATTAGAACAGAATGCATAGAGATTAGAATAGACCAGAAAAGAATCTATCCAGAGCGTTACCTTGTGTAAAGTTAACTCAGTTTGCTTCATTGTAAATTGACTCTTACCTTGTTCCTGGCAGGTAATATCGAGTCCAGCTCTGAACACACACACAGAGAGAGAGAGAGAGAGAGAGAGAGAGAGAGAGAGAGAGAGAGAAAGGGGGGACATTATGTAATAATAATGATAATAATAACAACAATAACAATGACAATAATAATAATACCAACAATAATAATGATGATGATGCAATAAGAATATATAAAAACCCTGCATAAGTAAAAAAAATTAAATAAAAAAAAAAGCCAAAATCACCTAAGCTACACTACTAAAAAAAGATCATGACAGCTACTCCTAGACTGTGGGTTTTACGCTGAGACGTTTCCTCGTACCTTTACAGACGGTGAAGTTGATTCTCCAGTTTATACCAGGTGAAGGTAAGTAACCGTCTGGGCACTCGCAGTGGAAACCTCTGCGCATGTTTCTGCAGATAGCCAACTCATCACCGCAGATGCCGGGGTCCAAAGCGCACTCATCCACATTCTCTTTCACAGGCTTACAGCCTTTAGGAGACCCCGCGCAGTCCCTACGAGCGAGGGTACTCGAGAGGATGGAGCACAATGTTGTCACAAGCAGCGTAGTTAGTAGAGGCCGGAGCATTTCGTACGCACTCGAGATACTCACTGGCGATTCTTCTGATTATTTGTCTTCTGCCTGAACAAAGTATCAAAAGGCAGACAATTCTGCACTTGTTTGTTTAAATATTTGTACAGCATCCCATTGTTACGGCACACCCAGGTGAGATGACGACACAAATGCGCTACAAACTGAAAGGAGAGCAACATTCTTATTCAAAAGTCAATGTACATCGGAGCGGGCCATGTACAGTATATGCTATAAATGAAGAAGCTACATTTATCCTATTCTATTCCAGTATTACAGTGATTCAATGCAGTGACGACAGACAAGACGAGGTTTTATTAATGTAGGTAGGTAGGCTCTGTAATCTGTCTGATTCCTGCTGAAGCTGAACAACTTGTTTAGTAATGTACAAACAATGCAAATGTGATAGGGTCAGCCCACGTAGATGTTCACAGGCTTACACCCACCTGTGACTAAAATGCGAGTTAATGAGCTCGTAACTTTCCCCTAGATAAACTAGGATATGCTCTCGCCGATTGTTTGAAACACACGTTGCCGTTGGTGGTGGGAGTAGGACGCTGGCTGTGGAGTGCACCTTGTCAGGAGTTTCATGCCGGAACTTCACGTTAGGCTTTGGTATATAAGCTTTTACTTGCAACGTTAGGCTTTCTATCACTTTCTACCGGTTAGCCTTGTCTACTATGTAGCCTGATTAGAATGCTTTGGATGTAAAACAAACCCAAACTGTTAAGTCACAGACATGCAGTGTAGAGTCGTAACACATGCACGTATTTTGTTCGTCTCTTGTCTCAACTAGTAAAGCCCCCCTGAAGCGTTGTGGCACAAGTGCACATCAGTTTCGAGTGCCGTCCCTTCTATTAGGCACTATGGTTGCTACCGAGTCTGACTCGCTGCCAGCGTTTGAGGTATAGCGCACATCTCACCCCTAGTATGCAACAACGTTATGTTGTGATCTCGGCCGTATGGCTTACTGCAGTGTTTGTTAAACTCCTCCTCCTCGTCTGAAATGTTTTTATATTCAAATGTCTATTTTTCAAATTATTAAAGGGATGATACAGTATACATTTATCAGGGAGAATGTGCAATATCTGTCAATGTAAAAAAACCAACCTTTCTTTTGTAGATCACAGCAGCAATTGACCACAGTTGATAGTCTGGCCACTGTTTTCCTCTGTTTATTTCTTTCATTTAGTTCTTGGTGTATCGACTGATTTAGCTGAAGCTACGTGTCTCATTGTTGTTACTTGTATATTTTTCTTATTGTCACCCATTTTCTGTGGCCTGGGTGCCTAACTCAGGGTGAGTTGCAATGTAACATTGTGTGGGTACATTTATGGTATTATTCTGCCCTTAAGTTGCTGTGTGAACACCCCCCTAGTGGTTGAGTGTGGAGTTTGACACAACCTGTATAAGCTTGTTCTCTGTGTGATTTATCTTGACCTCACAACATTTGCACTTTGCAGTATTACACCAGTGTGTGCATGAGTGTGTTAGTAATCACGGTTCATGGTTGAATATTGGTCAGAGGTACTCTAGCAGTGTTACTGTAGTTACTCTGGGTTGGCCCCCAGGGCCTATGTTATGTGTTTTGCTTTATTTTCTTTTATGTCTGTATGTATTGTCATCGTGTTTTGTTACCCCCACCAAGTGCAAACAAAAGAAGACCTGTATTGAAATAAACTATTTATTGCTTATAACAGCCTCGGTTTGAATCCATTTAATTGGGTAACATACAAAGTACTTGGTAGCTACTACCTTAGCAGCTAGCCTCCAGTTGTTAAGGTGTTGTAGCAGTTGGCCTGGGGACTAGCCCATGGTCACAAAAACATGAATTGCTTAGGTGTTGTAACTTTGCGTCAAACATATAAGTTATAGGTGACCTTGGCTTCAAGAACACTGCGATCATCTAATGCTGGTTTATTGGAGGTTCCCAGCAACAGCCATCAGAAAATCGGGGACACAGCCTTTGTCAATTACGCCCCAAAGCTATGGAACACACTGCCTATAGATATCAGGGAAGCTAGCTCGCATTTTTTTTTTTAAAGAAAGCTAAAAACTTGTCTATTCACCTTATCCTTTAACATTCTACGACTTCGCACTTCGCATCTTACTGCCGCATTTTGTCTTTTTTTTTTAATGTATTTTACTTTAATATCGTGATATTAAGGGGATAGGTAAACCATATCTCTGCTCAGTTTTATTTTCTGTTTTATGTTATGCATTTTATTATTATTATTATTATTATTATTATTATTATTATAGTAACATCAGTGACAATGTTGCTGTAGGAAAAATAAGTGAAGACTAGTTTTACTGTCAGACTTGTGCTTGTTTTTTTTATGTGATTAGCAACAAACACCTAGCAACTGATAAGACAGTGTTTGTTATATTCATTACGACTTCATACCAACTTATCTCAGCTTTAGTACACTACAGCAACCAGGAGGCCATCATGGCACATCAATAAACTAAAGACAAATTATTTAATAAGAAATTCATTTTAGAGGCAGTGAGGTATATATCAATGAACAGCCATCTTTTATGCCATCTTTTACAAAGATATGTTTCAGAGGTAGTTGACGTTCAACATTTCATTCATTGCAAGAACACACTGAAAATGGTGCACTGCAATTAAAGGTAGAGTCTATGCTCCTAATTTAATTCATTATTTGTCAAATTCAACTCTCACATCTGTGCTAAACCCAGATCCGACCACGCCCCCTTTTCGACATTCTACTCACACACCTCTGCACACTTAAGCAGGATTTATGGTTCTGTGTTTTATGGTTCTTTGTTTTCAGTTTTTTTACGGCCCACTCACACGTTTGCGTTGGAATGCGTTGATCCGTCAAAGTTGACAGATCCCCATCCACTTTGAATGGGGTGACGTCATCCTTTGCCGAACTGAATTGTGCCTCTGTTGGGTTCCGTTGGGTTCCGTTGTGTTGCGTTTCATGGCTTGCTTGCGGCAAGAGTTGAAAAATGTTCAACTTTTCGAGAGGCAACGTATGCGTCAGCCAATCAAATTGCCTTTCATGCATAACTGATAGCACAGGTGCTAGCCAATCAGATCGCGTTTTTGCTCATGTCTAAAGAGCGCGAAGCTCCAAAAAAAAGATGGCGGTCCAAACTCCGTAGATGGTTGTATTTCTACCTAAAAGTTGTTTGTTTGACTTTTTTTTGCTTCGATTTTTTTTAGTTACCGAGACATACACACTGCACAATGTAAAAACCCCGTTATTGTAACTGAAAAATACGTCTGATAGGATTTGTGAGGTGTCTGAGCCACCTATCTAATGTTAGCATGCTACTACTCACAAGGTAAACAGCTTGCTAGTGCCGTGATTGGTTTGTTGACCTGTCAATCTCACTATAACGTCTCCGTTATCAACACAACCCCATGCGGCAGAATCCTCCTCCCTCATCCGTTGGATCAACGCATTGCAACGCACACGTCTGAGTGGGGCATTACGGCACACTCACACTAAATGCGTTGATCAACGGATGACGGAGGAGGAGTTTACTATTGTACCGTTCCCTTCTTCCTCCCCTGCGTCTAAAAAATGCTAAACAAAGATGTTTGTTATCGACAAACAGTGAAAACAAAACAAGCAAACAAACAACTAAATAAATAATTGAGCTAATTAGACGTCAAGGTAAAAATATTTGGAGACTGTAAGATTAATGATTTTCATGGGATATTGAGATAAATGTAAGTATATTTGCAAATATTAAGTTTACTGTAGAATCACAAGCAGGACTAAGATGACAGGGCCTAGGAAACTCCAGATAAACCCATCTTCATGGTTCAAACAGCACCTGTGTACAACAATTTCAGACAAAAATAATACTATATACGTATATACATATCATATGTCGAATATTCCTGTCAGTTGTGAGCTATCCATTCGATTCTATTGGTGTCATTATGATTATTGTTATCATTAATAGTAGTAGTAGTAGCTGTAATAGTAGCAGTAGTAGTAGTAGCAGTAGTAGCATCAGCAATAGTAGAAGCAGTAGTAATAGCAATAATAGTAGCAATAGTAGAAGTAGTAGTGGTAGCAGTAATAGTAGTAGTAGCAGTAGCAGCAATACTAGTAGTTGTAGTATAAGCAGTGGTAGTAGCAGCAGTAGTAGCTGTAGTAGTACTAGTAGTTGTAGTATAAGCAGTAGTAGTAGCAGCAGCAGCAGCAGTAGTAGCAGCAGCAGCATACATCGTCTGACCACCGTTTGACTCACTTTGGCCCTCCGTATCCATCAGCCTTTAATCCGGCAGACACAGCTGTAACAAAAAGGGACAGCTCGTAGCCAATCAAATACATTTTGGTTCAGGAAGGCAAGTCCTCCACGTGTGCAGTGAAGTCTCTGTCCTTCTATGCAGAATGAAGGAGAAGGACGGCCTTGATTCTCTTCCACACGAAACAGCACAAGTAGAAGCCGGAAGAATCCTACACATCTGAGGGAGAAGAGACACAGAGAAAGAGAAAGAGAGATGGCGGTAGAGAATGAGAGAGAGTGTGTGTTGGTTTAAGCAACAGTGTGTTACTTGTATGGATGCTACTGGTTTTTATATGGGCTGAACTGAATTCTTTAACAGGATGAAAAGCTTCCAATAAAACGTTTAATCATTATTTCACTCTGCTTACGGAAAGACAGAAACATTTCTAAAAACATGGCAGAACTACTCAATCACAAAATTGCAAAATGCCTGATTGCCATGGTCCTTGTAACCACGTGTCATTACAGATAGGTAGATATTCTGGGTCGCCAGGGAGATGGGGTTTGCCACACACTGTAAGCCCCAATAAGTTGAGTTTACTTAAAAAATTTGAGGAAAGTGGTTGCCTTAAAAACATCAAGTAATGTGTAATGAAAACTTGAGTACATTTAACTTAAAGACTCCCCGTGTCTTACTGTACCCACCTCCCCTTATACACAAAGTCGAATCCATCAGTCTTCTCCAATCATCTCTGCCTAATCGCCAGAAGATCGATTTGGTACAGGGAGACCGACGACTGCGCGGAAAGGGTGAGTTGCCTCTCTCTCTCTCTAGGAAGGGAGTACGTTTAGGTGATCTCCTGGTTTCCCCAGAAAACTGTGACTGGGTTCCGCATTGAAAAGTCTAAAGGAGGCGCGTGGCCTATAACCACGTGGGTTAACCGTGAAAGCACTTGAAACGCTTTAGCATTTGAAAAGCACGCGTAATCTTCGTCGGTGGATACACCTTAGCGCAAACTTTTCAATATACAAATACACACACACACACACACACACACACACATATAAACACACCTGCACACACATTTAAATGCACAAACCTATATATACACACACAAACACACACATACATACACTCACACACAGGTAAAAATGCACACACAAACACACACATATATACAGGGTGCGATTTGTCAAAAAAAAGGGGGGGGATGTTTTTTTTTTGTTTCATGAATTACTTTTTTCAAGTTAACGGTAGGCCCTATTAGGTTACATTTCGAACAGTTTAACATTTAATGCAAACTAAAATATATAAAATACACAAAATATTTAATTTTCTGCAACGGCCACACCAGCGATGTGGGAGATGCCTAATTAAGTTAAAGCACCACGGATAGGGGCCGATCACGCCAACATAAGGTCAAATTTGATCATTTCGTTTTTTAGCCGACTTTGCTTTTATTCCATTTACAAAGGCCGGGTCTATGCGAAGGCGCTCGTCTGTGTTAGGGCCTAAACCCCTCACTTCGCAGCAACCTGCGCATTTGACTAACCCCTCAGTTGACAGAGTTAGCCACTCTCGGCCCTCTTGCCATTTAGCAAATCATGCAGCCACGACCACATGCTGCGAGACGCTACCACCATCGCGATCAACGTCGGAGCTCTCTTCGTCACCGGAGTTCTCCTGGGGTGGGGCATTCACTTCAACTTCTTCCACTGTGCAGACTGAGTTATGATGTGTAGAGGTTGGATTAGATATTTTTTGTGCGGGTCCTGTTAAGAAGGACGCTATGCTGCTCTGGACTCGTTTAATTTTGCCCTCGTTTTACAGTATTTAGCTGGCTATGCTAATTTCCGTGTATGTAATATTGCTATGTATACAATGTATTTATGTGCATGGGGACGTTCGCGAATTCCGAGACTGCCGACAGTTCGGGTCAGGTGAACATTAGTGCCAGCGATGTAGGCTATAAGTGTAAGAAAACTCTGTCACAACCTGCCTGTTTTTTCATTGTTTTTTTAATAATTGAGGGTTGTCCCCCACGTGGATGAAATTCATCCAGCTGAGGTAGGGATGTAAAAACTAGAGGGGGGGGAAATTCCCCCCATCCCCCCCAACAAATCGCACTCTGCATATATACATCTCACAACAGGTATTGCCCACCCCTTTTCAGTAGCTAAGCTCTTTTATTGATCAAGTAGCGCAGTAGCGTCCTCGAAAGCTAATTTCTCCTGGACATTTCTGATGTTTTTTGTCATTTGGTAGATTATTGTGTTGACAAAGCACTGAAAAAGCATCTCACATATCCCTTTCTGCAGTTCACGTTTACAACCGATCTCACAAGAGCTGAGTACAGCGAGGGCTGTCATCGTCTCATCTCCACTCACACAGCGGCTGCGCGGCCAGTCTGACTAGATAACAGCAAAATATTAAAACTTTGTATTTGCGGGCAAAATAGCAGAACGTTGTATTCGCGCACAAATGTTACCTCTCTCAGAATTGCATATTGTGCGTCATGCGTCATCTAACGACTTCTGGCGATTTTTGGGAGAGCTAGTTTCCTCACAGAGGAGTTGGCAACACGGACACACACACACACATAAGGCTGTATGATGGTAGTGGTAGTCATGCATTTGTTTTTTGTGTATTGGGCTATTGTTCAATACATAAATCTAAACATATTTTAGCCTTTATCTGACTGCCAGTTGTGTTGATCACTAAAATTGCATTGACTTGGCATGCAGTTTGTTTAACTGAAAGTAGTTACTAATGTATCAAGCTACTTTTTACAGGTTTTTGTAACTTAGCTTGCTACATTTTTATGAGTGGTAGCTTCTGTGTAGTGAAGCTGAATTTATTGTAGAGTAGCTTGTAGCTTAGCTCACTACACATATCAAGTAGCTTGCCCATCACTGTATATATGCACACACAAACACACACATATATACACTCACACACAGGTATATATGCACACACAAACACACACATATATACACTCACACACAGGTATATATGCACACACAAACACACACATATATACACTCACACACAGGTATATATGCACACACAAACACACACATATATACACTCACACACAGGTATATATGCACACACAAACACACACATATATACACTCGCACACAGGTATACTGTATATGCACACACACATACACTCCGGTGACATGTAGACATGAAGACATGAGATGATACATACACACATACTCCATATAGAAATTAAATACACAAAAAAAGCATATTATGTCAGGTCTATAATATATATAATATATAATATACAATTGAACATTTAATGCAAACTAAAATATATAAAATAGCCGTATATATATACAGTATATACAGTACCAGTCAAAAGTTTGGACACACCTTCTCAATTTCTCTGTTTTTCTTTACTTTTATTTATTTTCTACATGGTAGGTAACACCTTTTTTTGTTTAGTACATCATTCCATATTTGTTCTTTCGTAGTTTAAATGTTTTCAGTATTAATCTACAATGTAGAAAATAATAAAAGTAAAGAAAACACTTCTCAAAAAAATTAAAGTTGTGTCCAAACTTTTGACTGGTACTGTATATATATATATATTAAGGCATTTACCATGGAGTCTGTAATATTTTACATGTGTTTAGGCTGTAATCCCATGTGCATCTGTCACGTCTGCGCTGAACCCAGCACTGGCCACGCCCCCCTTTTTCAAACTCACACACCTCTGCACACATCTTCAATCACCTTCCCAATCCCCTGATCGCCTGCGCCTGCCTCAGTCACCTTTCCAATCCCCTGATCACGCACATCTGACACGTCCCTACTTGTACTCCACACTTCCCTGTCTGGCCTCGTCGCACTACGGACTGAACGTCCAAAGGCAACCGACTTCCAACACCTTCCACATCCCCTGGATTCCACCTCCAGGTCTTAGGCTTCAACGATCTCCACGTCCCCTGGATTCCGACTCCAGATTCAGACTGTATTGTACCGCAACTCCCCAGTTCCGCGCCCCTGCATATTAAGTTAGCAGTTAGTCTTACTTGTTTGTTTCCCATTCCACTTTCCCTGGCTGTCTCCTTCATAAAATACTTTGTTTAAGCTGAACACCTCTGCGTCCTGAAGTCCCGTGACGGCATCATTTCTTTAGAAAGCGTTGTCATACATTCTGACACCTTCACAATGTGAACCTGTAGAACTTGATACAGGTCAAATTTGAGCTGCAATTTAGCTTGTGATGTTTTACAGAAAAAGATTATTGTAAAAAATGATTGCATGAATAAAACTAGTTAGAGCATACATGTGTAAAGACTATTTAAATGAACTCTGAGAGAAGGCACACTGAAAGAAGACTGACTGAGAGAAGGCTGACTCAGAGAAGGCTGACATGTCGTTCTGTCACTGGGTTGGATGCTGCCGCATGTAACACTTTAACTGAGGCCTCCCTTGTGAGAGCAGACTTTTTAAAATGGCCTGCATTAATATTTCCAGTAGACTCCCCTGAATAGCATAAGATGATCCCATCAAGGAGTAGTCCAGTCAGTCTGTCATGTTGAACCGTGGAAGCCAAATGGATACTGTTAGTGTTAGTATTAGTAATAGCATTAGCATTAATGTTAGCATCATTATTAGTATTAGCCATTGTTAGCATTATTAGCATTAGCCATCTTTAGCATTAACATTATATAACCACTGACACTAAACTGTTTTTAAGATCCTAAGCTAATGTAGTGTTTGCTGCTAAAAAAATTGGCTGTGGGTTAAGGCGTGTGTTGTTAGAATTTCTCTGAATTATATGAGATATCATCTTGCTCACAATCACAAACACACACACACACACACACACAGACACACACAAACACACACACACACACACACACATGCAAAACGTAAATTCTTTCAGCAATTGAAGATGCATGAGTAATTATCCTCACGGATATCGCTGCAGATTAGGCTAATTCATTGAAAATTGTAGACAGATTATTTGCAAGCCAGTTAGACATTGCTAAGTGAAATGTTTTAGCTTAGCTATAGAATCTTCCATTTTCGCGGTCAAGGTCTATAATACAAATATAAGTGTAGAAGAAGAGCAACGGCAGAACCAGCATAAACCCGACCGGTGGGCTTTCGCACACCCCCTTCATTGAGGTTTCTCCAATGGTTAAAGAACAGGGGAAGTTTTGCAAGAGTTTGCAATATAATATAGCCAGGACAGCCTTACAGAGTCGCAACGCTTTGTGTTGCGTTGCTTCGCATCGCATCGCATCGCGTCAAGGTCTGGATGATCACAAAATTCATAGTTTACCTACCTCTAATTTTACCACTACAGCACTGGACACAGGCTATGTTGCAATCCATTTACTTACATGTGAAGAGACAGAGACTGGAAATGAGAGGATGAGAGGGAGGAGGGAGAGAGGCGTGAGATAAAAGCTCGATGTTTGCAACGTCCACTCAGTTCCCCATGTGCAGGCCAGCGTGTTAGTATTAATAATGGTATTAGTATCAGCACATATATCTTATATATGTATTATATATACAGTATATGAGCAATATTAATGTTAGCATTCGAATATATATCTCCCCTGAAACAAGACTGGTTTTAAGACCTTTCACCCATGTAGCGCTTTAGGTATCCAGCTGGAAAATGAGGCTGTGGGGTAACACTTGGTTTGTTGTCAATTCTAAGAATAATAATTGATGACATCTCGCACAGATGTCAGGAAAGAGGTAGGGCTGTGGGATGTTTCATAAGAGTCTGCCGTTTCTTGAAACAAATTCTTGAGCAATGAGCAGCAAACAGGAAGCCAAACACCACACCAACAGCTAGAAAGAAGTTCATCAGTTCGACGGCACAAGAGAACCAGGGAGGACCCTCGCGTCGAGATGAAGACCCGTCACATGATCATTCTCTTCCTGATAGCAGGTAAGTCACATGATCACTTTCTCCCTCTTCCAGGTAAGCTTGATGCCCTGTGATTACCTCATGGGCGAAAGACCAGCGCTGCCTCCACTGCTGCCCCCCTGTTTCTCGTTGACCTGTCTACTTTCCCAATACAATAGCCAAAGTAACTAATTCGACCGTGAAATCCAACACATTGTTGATATACAGTATATATTTGCCAATGGTGTGTGTGCGCGCCTCATGCCTCATGACTAGTAACTAGCTTGCACTAAAGGACCCATCATATCTACGCCACTGACAAGGGCCCGTCATAATAGCCTGCAACGGGGCCCGTTGTAACTACGTTACGCCACTGTGACGACATCAGCGCCAGTAGAAATTTCTCCATGTAGTCGACACTTCCAAGCGGCGGTTAAAAGTGTCGACCATGACGTAATTTCTGTCGCCGACCATTTCGGCCCTGTGGAAGCCGTGTTTTCTTTGGAAACAAACAGTCTCTCACAGTTTTAGAGCAGATATGCTAATTCATTTTTATCTTCAATTAATTTACAAGAGTGTGTATGTGTGTGTGTGTGTGTGTGTGAGAGAGAGAGTTGTATGTGTGTGTGTGTGTGTCTGTGTCGTAATTTCTGTCGCCGACCATTTCAAAAGTGTCGGCGACATAAGTATAAATTGGGCTTTAGGGTTCAGGGTTCCCTGGTCCTAACTTCATTTAATTGTGCTTGCATGTAAGATTTGTATATAGGTGTATAAATTGTACACAACTGTATGTCCAAACTCAGTGCAATCTATCAACTAAACATATGTGTATGTTGGAGGGTGTGGGATCGGAGTGGGTGAGGGTGTATGTCCATGTCTGCATGCATGTGCATGTGGTGCGTGTGTCGCTGTGTGTGTGTGTGTGTTAGTGTGTGTGTGTGTGTGTGTGTGTGTGTGTGTGTTTACCTCACCTATTGCACAGAAACAGATTATAATACATGCACAGAAAAACATTACACATACATTACTTTCACTGCACACATACAAAGAAAGCACACAGTTTACCTCACACACGCGCAGAAAAAGCATACACATACCCTTCTTCGATCCTGCACTCCATACTAACACTAACACAGAGAGATATCAACACATACATGAAGGCAGAGGGGATTCTAACTCCTTCATTCTCCATCTAATGTGCACATGTCTTATAGTTTTAGATTGGACCACTACAACACTGCCGACACCATCACCAACCCCGTCAACGTCTTCATCTGGTAGGAGATCTATAGATGAGGTCTACACTTTTGACATACTTTCTGTCACAGATGTGTAGGCCACTCATTAAGCTTACATTTCCGCTACCTTCACATCACACATGCACATACAAATGGCAGAAAAACACATTGCAAAGATTTCTGCCCAGGACTTTTGAACTCTGAACCTTGTAAACATAGGTGTTAGCTATACGTATGGGATTGTAGCATTCAAAGAGTGTGTGTGGTTTCACTACTAAGTACTGTATATGCAATGAATGGGCTAACAGAATGACACCTTCTGCACCACGCTAAGAGCGGCAGCCATCTTTATCTTGACATCATAATAGGGATGGCCACTTACAGACCTGAAGGAAATATACAATTATGCCTTGACACACATAGTTTTTTGTATGGAGTCTCGTGCCCTGCATGTTCCTGAGCAACGTATTCATTGGCTGGAATTGTTTATGGGTATAAATTAATGGGTCGCTTAGATGTATTAAGGCGTTTTAAGTACATTTTAGCATCATTCTTTCCATGTACAGAAGTCTGCCAGTAATTGCACTCAAGCATTTGTCTGAAGCGACATTTGACCTGAGGAGTATGTTTTAACAGCCCTGTGGAAGCCGTGTTTTCTTTGGAAACAAACAGTCTCTCACAGTTTTAGAGCAGATATGCTAATTCATTTTTATCTTCAATTAATTTACAAGAGTGTGTATGTGTGTGTGTGTGTGTGTGTGAGAGAGAGAGTTGTATGTGTGTGTGTGTGTGTCTGTGTCGTAATTTCTGTCGCCGACCATTTCAAAAGTGTCGGCGACATAAGTATAAATTGGGCTTTAGGGTTCAGGGTTCCCTGGTCCTAACTTCATTTAATTGTGCTTGCATGTAAGATTTGTATATAGGTGTATAAATTGTACACAACTGTATGTCCAAACTCAGTGCAATCTATCAACTAAACATATGTGTATGTTGGAGGTGTGGGATCGGAGTGGGTGAGGGTGTATGTCCATGTCTGCATGCATGTGCATGTGTGCGTGTGTGCGTGTGTGTGTGTGTGTGTGTTAGTGTGTGTGTGTGTGTGTGTGTGTGTGTGTGTGTTTTACCTCACCTATGCACAGAAACAGATTATAATACATGCACAGAAAAACATTACACATACATTACTTTCACTGCACACATACAAAGAAAGCACACAGTTTACCTCACACACGCGCAGAAAAAGCATACACATACCCTTCTTCGATCCTGCACTCCATACTAACACTAACACAGAGAGATATCAACACATACATGAAGGCAGAGGGGATTCTAACTCCTTCATTCTCCATCTAATGTGCACATGTCTTATAGTTTTAGATTGGGACCACTACAACACTGCCGACACCATCACCAACCCCGTCAACGTCTTCATCTGGTAGGAGATCTATAGATGAGGTCTACACTTTTGACATACTTTCTGTCACAGATGTGTAGGCCACTCATTAAGCTTACATTTCCGCTACCTTCACATCACACATGCACATACAAATGGCAGAAAAACACATTGCAAAGATTTCTGCCCAGGACTTTTGAACTCTGAACCTTGTAAACATAGGTGTTAGCTATACGTATGGGATTGTAGCATTCAAAGAGTGTGTGTGGTTTCACTACTAAGTACTGTATATGCAATGAATGGGCTAACAGAATGACACCTTCTGCACCACGCTAAGAGCGGCAGCCATCTTTATCTTGACATCATAATAGGGATGGCCACTTACAGACCTGAAGGAAATATACAATTATGCCTTGACACACATAGTTTTTTGTATGGAGTCTCGTGCCCTGCATGTTCCTGAGCAACGTATTCATTGGCTGGAATTGTTTATGGGTATAAATTAATGGGTCGCTTAGATGTATTAAGGCGTTTTAAGTACATTTTAGCATCATTCTTTCCATGTACAGAAGTCTGCCAGTAATTGCACTCAAGCATTTGTCTGAAGCGACATTTGACCTGAGGAGTATGTTTTAACAGCCCTGTGGAAGCCGTGTTTTCTTTGGAAACAAACAGTCTCTCACAGTTTTAGAGCAGATATGCTAATTCATTTTTATCTTCAATTAATTTACAAGAGTGTGTATGTGTGTGTGTGTGTGTGTGTGAGAGAGAGAGTTGTATGTGTGTGTGTGTGTGTCTGTGTCGTAATTTCTGTCGCCGACCATTTCAAAAGTGTCGGCGACATAAGTATAAATTGGGCTTTAGGGTTCAGGGTTCCCTGGTCCTAACTTCATTTAATTGTGCTTGCATGTAAGATTTGTATATAGGTGTATAAATTGTACACAACTGTATGTCCAAACTCAGTGCAATCTATCAACTAACATATGTGTATGTTGGAGGGTGTGGGATCGGAGTGGGTGAGGGTGTATGTCCATGTCTGCATGCATGTGCATGTGTGCGTGTGTGCGTGTGTGCGTGTGTGTGTGTGTGTGTTAGTGTGTGTGTGTGTGTGTGTGTGTGTGTGTGTGTTTTACCTCACCTATGCACAGAAACAGATTATAATACATGCACAGAAAAACATTACACATACATTACTTTCACTGCACACATACAAAGAAAGCACACAGTTTACCTCACACACGCGCAGAAAAAGCATACACATACCCTTCTTCGATCCTGCACTCCATACTAACACTAACACAGAGAGATATCAACACATACATGAAGGCAGAGGGGATTCTAACTCCTTCATTCTCCATCTAATGTGCACATGTCTTATAGTTTTAGATTGGACCACTACAACACTGCCGACACCATCACCAACCCCCGTCAACGTCTTCATCTGGTAGGAGATCTATAGATGAGGTCTACACTTTTGACATACTTTCTGTCACAGATGTGTAGGCCACTCATTAAGGCTTACATTTCCGCTACCTTCACATCACACATGCACATACAAATGGCAGAAAAACACATTGCAAAGATTTCTGCCCAGGACTTTTGAACTCTGAACCTTGTAAACATAGGTGTTAGCTATACGTATGGGATTGTAGCATTCAAAGAGTGTGTGTGGTTTCACTACTAAGTACTGTATATGCAATGAATGGGCTAACAGAATGACACCTTCTGCACCACGCTAAGAGCGGCAGCCATCTTTATCTTGACATCATAATAGGGATGGCCACTTACAGACCTGAAGGAAATATACAATTATGCCTTGACACACATAGTTTTTTGTATGGAGTCTCGTGCCCTGCATGTTCCTGAGCAACGTATTCATTGGCTGGAATTGTTTATGGGTATAAATTAATGGGTCGCTTAGATGTATTAAGGCGTTTTAAGTACATTTTAGCATCATTCTTTCCATGTACAGAAGTCTGCCAGTAATTGCACTCAAGCATTTGTCTGAAGCGACATTTGACCTGAGGAGTATGTTTTAACAGCCCTGTGGAAGCCGTGTTTTCTTTGGAAACAAACAGTCTCTCACAGTTTTAGAGCAGATATGCTAATTCATTTTTATCTTCAATTAATTTACAAGAGTGTGTATGTGTGTGTGTGTGTGTGTGTGAGAGAGAGAGTTGTATGTGTGTGTGTGTGTGTCTGTGTCGTAATTTCTGTCGCCGACCATTTCAAAAAGTGTCGGCGACATAAGTATAAATTGGGCTTTAGGGTTCAGGGTTCCCTGGTCCTAACTTCATTAATTGTGCTTGCATGTAAGATTTGTATATAGGTGTATAAATTGTACACAACTGTATGTCCAAACTCAGTGCAATCTATCAACTAAACATATGTGTATGTTGGAGGGTGCTGGGATCGGAGTGGGTGAGGTGTAATGTCCATGTCTGCATGCATGTGCATGTGTGCGTGTGTGCGTGTGTGCGTGTGTGTGTGTGTGTGTTAGTGTGTGTGTGTGTGTGTGTGTGTGTGTGTGTGTTTTACCTCACCTATGCACAGAAACAGATTATAATACATGCACAGAAAAACATTACACATACATTACTTTCACTGCACACATACAAAGAAGCACACAGTTTACCTCACACACGCGCAGAAAAAGCATACACATACCCTTCTTCGATCCTGCACTCCATACTAACACTAACACAGAGAGATATCAAACACATACATGAAGGCAGAGGGGATTCTAACTCCTTCATTCTCCATCTAATGTGCACATGTCTTATAGTTTTAGATTGGACCACTACAACACTGCCGACACCATCACCAACCCCGTCAACGTCTTCATCTGGTAGGAGATCTATAGATGAGGTCTACACTTTTGACATACTTTCTGTCACAGATGTGTAGGCCACTCATTAAGCTTACATTTCCGCTACCTTCACATCACACATGCACATACAAATGGCAGAAAAACACATTGCAAAGATTTCTGCCCAGGACTTTTGAACTCTGAACCTTGTAAACATAGGTGTTAGCTATACGTATGGGATTGTAGCATTCAAAGAGTGTGTGTGGTTTCACTACTAAGTACTGTATATGCAATGAATGGGCTAACAGAATGACACCTTCTGCACCACGCTAAGAGCGGCAGCCATCTTTATCTTGACATCATAATAGGGATGGCCACTTACAGACCTGAAGGAAATATACAATTATGCCTTGACACACATAGTTTTTTGTATGGAGTCTCGTGCCCTGCATGTTCCTGAGCAACGTATTCATTGGCTGGAATTGTTTATGGGTATAAATTAATGGGTCGCTTAGATGTATTAAGGCGTTTTAAGTACATTTTAGCATCATTCTTTCCATTGTACAGAAGTCTGCCAGTAATTGCACTCAAGCATTTGTCTGAAGCGACATTTGACCTGAGGAGTATGTTTTAAACAGCCCTGTGGAAGCCGTGTTTTCTTTGGAAACAAACAGTCTCTCACAGTTTTAGAGCAGATATGCTAATTCATTTTTATCTTCAATTAATTTACAAGAGTGTGTATGTGTGTGTGTGTGTGTGTGTGAGAGAGAGAGTTGTATGTGTGTGTGTGTGTGTCTGTGTCGTAATTTCTGGTCGCCGACCATTTCAAAAGTGTCGGCGACATAAGTATAAATTGGGCTTTAGGGTTCAGGGTTCCCTGGTCCTAACTTCATTTAATTGTGCTTGCATGTAAGATTTGTATATAGGTGTATAAATTGTACACAACTGTATGTCCAAACTCAGTGCAATCTATCAACTAAACATATGTGTATGTTGGAGGGTGTGGGATCGGAGTGGGTGAGGGTGTATGTCCATGTCTGCATGCATGTGCATGTGTGCGTGTGTGCGGTGTGGTGTGTGTGTGTTAGTGTGTGTGTGTGTGTGTGTGTGTGTGTGTGTGTTTTACCTCACCTATGCACAGAAACAGATTATAATACATGCACAGAAAAAACATTACACATACATTACTTTCACTGCACACATACAAAGAAAGCACACAGTTTACCTCACACACGCGCAGAAAAAGCATACACATACCCTTCTTCGATCCTGCACTCCATACTAACACTAACACAGAGAGATATCAACACATACATGAAGGCAGAGGGGATTCTAACTCTTCATTCTCCATCTAATGTGCACATGTCTTATAGTTTTAGATTGGACCACTACAACACTGCCGACACCATCACCAACCCCGTCAACGTCTTCATCTGGTAGGAGATCTATAGATGAGGTCTACACTTTTGACATACTTTCTGTCACAGATGTGTAGGCCACTCATTAAGCTTACATTTCCGCTACCTTCACATCACACATGCACATACAAATGGCAGAAAAACACATTGCAAAGATTTCTGCCC
This sequence comes from Clupea harengus, assembly GCF_900700415.2. NCBI lineage: Eukaryota > Metazoa > Chordata > Actinopteri > Clupeiformes > Clupeidae > Clupea > Clupea harengus. The sequence continues at coordinate 17,178,678 of NC_045175.1, read as the reverse complement.
AGGACTTTTGAACTCTGAACCTTGTAAACATAGGTGTTAGCTATACGTATGGGATTGTAGCATTCAAAGAGTGTGTGTGGTTTCACTACTAAGTACTGTATATGCAATGAATGGGCTAACAGAATGACACCTTCTGCACCACGCTAAGAGCGGCAGCCATCTTTATCTTGACATCATAATAGGGATGGCCACTTACAGACCTGAAGGAAATATACAATTATGCCTTGACACACATAGTTTTTTGTATGGAGTCTCGTGCCCTGCATGTTCCTGAGCAACGTATTCATTGGCTGGAATTGTTTATGGGTATAAATTAATGGGTCGCTTAGATGTATTAAGGCGTTTTAAGTACATTTTTAGCATCATTCTTTCCATGTACAGAAGTCTGCCAGTAATTGCACTCAAGCATTTGTCTGAAGCGACATTTGACCTGAGGAGTATGTTTTAACAGCCCTGTGGAAGCCGTGTTTTCTTTGGAAACAAACAGTCTCTCACAGTTTTAGAGCAGAATATGCTAATTCATTTTTTATCTTCAATTAATTTACAAGAGTGTGTATGTGTGTGTGTGTGTGTGTGTGAGAGAGAGAGTTGTATGTGTGTGTGTGTGTGTCTGTGTCGTAATTTCTGTCGCCGACCATTTCAAAAGTGTCGGCGACATAAGTATAAATTGGGCTTTAGGGTTCAGGGTTCCCTGGTCCTAACTTCATTTAATTGTGCTTGCATGTAAGATTTGTATATAGGTGTATAAATTGTACACAACTGTATGTCCAAACTCAGTGCAATCTATCAACTAAACATATGTGTATGTTGGAGGGGTGTGGGATCGGAGTGGGTGAGGGTGTATGTCCATGTCTGCATGCATGTGCATGTGTGCGTGTGTGCGTGTGTGCGTGTGTGTGTGTGTGTGTTAGTGTGTGTGTGTGTGTGGTGTGTGTGTGTGTGTTTTACCTCACCTATGCACAGAAACAGATTATAATACATGCACAGAAAAACATTACACATACATTACTTTCACTGCACACATACAAAGAAAGCACACAGTTTACCTCACACACGCGCAGAAAAAGCATACACATACCCTTCTTCGATCCTGCACTCCATACTAACACTAAACACAGAGAGATATCAACACATACATGAAGGCAGAGGGGATTCTAACTCCTTCATTCTCCATCTAATGTGCACATGTCTTATAGTTTTAGATTGGACCACTACACACTGCCGACACCATCACCAACCCCGTCAACGTCTTCATCTGGTAGGAGATCTATAGATGAGGTCTACACTTTGACATACTTTCTGTCACAGATGTGTAGGCCACTCATTAAGCTTAACATTTCCGCTACCTTCACATCACACATGCACATACAAATGGCAGAAAAACACATTGCAAAGATTTCTGCCCAGGACTTTTGAACTCTGAACCTTGTAACATAGGTGTTAGCTATACGTATGGGATTGTAGCATTCAAAGAGTGTGTGTGGTTTCACTACTAAGTACTGTATATGCAATGAATGGGCTAAGAATGACACTTCTGCACCACGCTAAGAGCGGCAGCCATCTTTATCTTGACATCATAATAGGGATGGCCACTTACGACCTGAAGGAAATATACAATTATGCCTTGACACACATAGTTTTTTGTATGGAGTCTCGTGCCCTGCATGTTCCTGAGCAACGTATTCATTGGCTGGAATTGTTTATGGGTATAAATTAATGGGTCGCTTAGATGTATTAAGGCGTTTTAAGTACTTTTGCATCATTCTTTCCATGTACAGAAGTCTGCCAGTAATTGCACTCAAGCATTTGTCTGAAGCGACATTTGACCTGAGGAGTATGTTTTAACAGCCCTGTGGAAGCCGTGTTTTCTTTGGAAACAAACAGTCTCTCACAGTTTTAGAGCAGATATGCTAATTCATTTTTATCTTCAATTAATTTACAAGAGTGTGTATGTGTGTGTGTGTGTGTGTGTGAGAGAGAGAGTTGTATGTGTGTGTGTGTGTGTCTGTGTCGTAATTTCTGTCGCCGACCATTTCAAAAGTGTCGGCGACATAAGTATAAATTGGGCTTTAGGGTTCAGGGTTCCCTGGTCCTAACTTCATTTAATTGTGCTTGCATGTAAGATTTGTATATAGGTGTATAAATTGTACACAACTGTATGTCCAAACTCAGTGCAATCTATCAACTAAACATATGTGTATGTTGGAGGGTGTGGGATCGGAGTGGGTGAGGGTGTATGTCCATGTCTGCATGCATGTGCATGTGTGCGTGTGTGCGTGTGTGGTGTGTGTGTGTGTGTTAGTGTGTGTGTGTGTGTGTGTGTGTGTGTGTGTGTTTTACCTCACCTATGCACAGAAACAGATTATAATACATGCACAGAAAAACATTACACATACATTACTTTCACTGCACACATACAAAGAAAGCACACAGTTTACCTCACACACGCGCAGAAAAAGCATACACATACCCTTCTTCGATCCTGCACTCCATACTAACACTAACACAGAGAGATATCAACACATACATGAAGGCAGAGGGGATTCTAACTCCTTCATTCTCCATCTAATGTGCACATGTCTTATAGTTTTAGATTGGACCACTACAACACTGCCGACACCATCACCAACCCCGTCAACGTCTTCATCTGGTAGGAGATCTATAGATGAGGTCTACACTTTTGACATACTTTCTGTCACAGATGTGTAGGCCACTCATTAAGCTTACATTTCCGCTACCTTCACATCACACATGCACATACAAATGGCAGAAAAACACATTGCAAAGATTTCTGCCCAGGACTTTTGAACTCTGAACCTTGTAAACATAGGTGTTAGCTATACGTATGGGATTGTAGCATTCAAAGAGTGTGTGTGGTTTCACTACTAAGTACTGTATATGCAATGAATGGGCTAACAGAATGACACCTTCTGCACCACGCTAAGAGCGGCAGCCATCTTTATCTTGACATCATAATAGGGATGGCCACTTACAGACCTGAAGGAAATATACAATTATGCCTTGACACACATAGTTTTTTGTATGGAGTCTCGTGCCCTGCATGTTCCTGAGCAACGTATTCATTGGCTGGAATTGTTTATGGGTATAAATTAATGGGTCGCTTAGATGTATTAAGGCGTTTTAAGTACATTTTAGCATCATTCTTTCCATGTACAGAAGTCTGCCAGTAATTGCACTCAAGCATTTGTCTGAAGCGACATTTGACCTGAGGAGTATGTTTTAACAGCCCTGTGGAAGCCGTGTTTTCTTTGGAAACAAACAGTCTCTCACAGTTTTAGAGCAGATATGCTAATTCATTTTTATCTTCAATTAATTTACAAGAGTGTGTATGTGTGTGTGTGTGTGTGTGTGAGAGAGAGAGTTGTATGTGTGTGTGTGTGTGTCTGTGTCGTAATTTCTGTCGCCGACCATTTCAAAAGTGTCGGCGACATAAGTATAAATTGGGCTTTAGGGTTCAGGGTTCCCTGGTCCTAACTTCATTTAATTGTGCTTGCATGTAAGATTTGTATATAGGTGTATAAATTGTACACAACTGTATGTCCAAACTCAGTGCAATCTATCAACTAAACATATGTGTATGTTGGAGGGTGTGGGATCGGAGTGGGTGAGGGTGTATGTCCATGTCTGCATGCATGTGCATGTGTGCGTGTGTGCGTGTGTGTGTGTGTGTGTTAGTGTGTGTGTGTGTGTGTGTGTGTGTGTGTGTGTTTTACCTCACCTATGCACAGAAACAGATTATAATACATGCACAGAAAAACATTACACATACATTACTTTCACTGCACACATACAAAGAAAGCACACAGTTTACCTCACACACGCGCAGAAAAAGCATACACATACCCTTCTTCGATCCTGCACTCCATACTAACACTAACACAGAGAGATATCAACACATACATGAAGGCAGAGGGGATTCTAACTCCTTCATTCTCCATCTAATGTGCACATGTCTTATAGTTTTAGATTGGACCACTACAACACTGCCGACACCATCACCAACCCCGTCAACGTCTTCATCTGGTAGGAGATCTATAGATGAGGTCTACACTTTTGACATACTTTCTGTCACAGATGTGTAGGCCACTCATTAAGCTTACATTTCCGCTACCTTCACATCACACATGCACATACAAATGGCAGAAAAACACATTGCAAAGATTTCTGCCCAGGACTTTTGAACTCTGAACCTTGTAAACATAGGTGTTAGCTATACGTATGGGATTGTAGCATTCAAAGAGTGTGTGTGGTTTCACTACTAAGTACTGTATATGCAATGAATGGGCTAACAGAATGACACCTTCTGCACCACGCTAAGAGCGGCAGCCATCTTTATCTTGACATCATAATAGGGATGGCCACTTACAGACCTGAAGGAAATATACAATTATGCCTTGACACACATAGTTTTTTGTATGGAGTCTCGTGCCCTGCATGTTCCTGAGCAACGTATTCATTGGCTGGAATTGTTTATGGGTATAAATTAATGGGTCGCTTAGATGTATTAAGGCGTTTTAAGTACATTTTAGCATCATTCTTTCCATGTACAGAAGTCTGCCAGTAATTGCACTCAAGCATTTGTCTGAAGCGACATTTGACCTGAGGAGTATGTTTTAACAGCCCTGTGGAAGCCGTGTTTTCTTTGGAAACAAACAGTCTCTCACAGTTTTAGAGCAGATATGCTAATTCATTTTTATCTTCAATTAATTTACAAGAGTGTGTATGTGTGTGTGTGTGTGTGTGTGAGAGAGAGAGTTGTATGTGTGTGTGTGTGTGTCTGTGTCGTAATTTCTGTCGCCGACCATTTCAAAAGTGTCGGCGACATAAGTATAAATTGGGCTTTAGGGTTCAGGGTTCCCTGGTCCTAACTTCATTTAATTGTGCTTGCATGTAAGATTTGTATATAGGTGTATAAATTGTACACAACTGTATGTCCAAACTCAGTGCAATCTATCAACTAAACATATGTGTATGTTGGAGGGTGTGGGATCGGAGTGGGTGAGGGTGTATGTCCATGTCTGCATGCATGTGCATGTGTGCGTGTGTGCGTGTGTGCGTGTGTGTGTGTGTGTGTTAGTGTGTGTGTGTGTGTGTGTGTGTGTGTGTGTGTTTTACCTCACCTATGCACAGAAACAGATTATAATACATGCACAGAAAAACATTACACATACATTACTTTCACTGCACACATACAAAGAAAGCACACAGTTTACCTCACACACGCGCAGAAAAAGCATACACATACCCTTCTTCGATCCTGCACTCCATACTAACACTAACACAGAGAGATATCAACACATACATGAAGGCAGAGGGGATTCTAACTCCTTCATTCTCCATCTAATGTGCACATGTCTTATAGTTTTAGATTGGACCACTACAACACTGCCGACACCATCACCAACCCCGTCAACGTCTTCATCTGGTAGGAGATCTATAGATGAGGTCTACACTTTTGACATACTTTCTGTCACAGATGTGTAGGCCACTCATTAAGCTTACATTTCCGCTACCTTCACATCACACATGCACATACAAATGGCAGAAAAACACATTGCAAAGATTTCTGCCCAGGACTTTTGAACTCTGAACCTTGTAAACATAGGTGTTAGCTATACGTATGGGATTGTAGCATTCAAAGAGTGTGTGTGGTTTCACTACTAAGTACTGTATATGCAATGAATGGGCTAACAGAATGACACCTTCTGCACCACGCTAAGAGCGGCAGCCATCTTTATCTTGACATCATAATAGGGATGGCCACTTACAGACCTGAAGGAAATATACAATTATGCCTTGACACACATAGTTTTTTGTATGGAGTCTCGTGCCCTGCATGTTCCTGAGCAACGTATTCATTGGCTGGAATTGTTTATGGGTATAAATTAATGGGTCGCTTAGATGTATTAAGGCGTTTTAAGTACATTTTAGCATCATTCTTTCCATGTACAGAAGTCTGCCAGTAATTGCACTCAAGCATTTGTCTGAAGCGACATTTGACCTGAGGAGTATGTTTTAACAGCCCTGTGGAAGCCGTGTTTTCTTTGGAAACAAACAGTCTCTCACAGTTTTAGAGCAGATATGCTAATTCATTTTTATCTTCAATTAATTTACAAGAGTGTGTATGTGTGTGTGTGTGTGTGTGTGAGAGAGAGAGTTGTATGTGTGTGTGTGTGTGTCTGTGTGTGTGTTACAAGACGGTGTACAAACAGGTATTTTTTATTTAAATGTTTTTTTGATAAAGCACCATGAAGAGCAATTAGCAGATTCTGACAAAAAGTGTACTGGATTATAATCATGGATTAGAAGAGATTGTGTGTGTGTGAGAGAGAGAAAGAGAGAGAGAGAGAAAGAGAGAGTGTGTGTGTGTGTGTCTGTGTGTGTGTATGAGATAGGTAAAGAGAGGGGGTTGTGTGTGTGTGTATGTGTGTGTGTGTGTTGTGGTACTGTCATGGCAAAAGGTGTCCGGGTGCTGAAAGGGGTCCGGGCAACGTCATAATGGCTTTCGAACGACTCTTGAGTGACAGTTGCTATATCAACGCTAGCATTACGTAACCCGAACATAACGTAACCCGGACGCCTTTTGGCTATCAGTCAGTGAGTCTCAAGAGTCGTTCGAAAGCCATCAGCTACTTTTTAGTCGCTTAATATTGTTGCACAACGGGGGAATTGCTAATCGCTAACGAGATGCTAGCGGCTAAACCTACCAAATGTATGTGCTTACTTACAGGAGACCGGCAGCCAATATTAAGCGACTACAAAGTAGCTGATGGCTTTCGAACAACTCTTGAGACTATCTGACTGGTAGCCAAAAAGTGACCCATTCAGAAGTTACATTAAGTTAGCTTAATATTGTGCCTAAACTATGAAGTATTTCGTTTTAGCTACACCTGCCCGCCGGTATCCTGTAAGTTAGCAGATTTCAACAGGTTTCGCCGCTAGCATCTCGTTAGCGATTAGCAATTACTCAGTTGTGCTCTATAGTTAAAGGTGCTGCAAACAATTCCCTGTTATGTGAAAATGTAATTGTGGGTGCCGTCAGATATGTCTAATAAGCACAACACAATAAGGACGTTCTTAAAGCAACACAACAAAGGAGTTGCTAATCGCTAACAAGATGCTAGCGCGAAACCTGTTGAAAATTGGATTACTTTGATACTATAACAAACTAGCGAGTCAACAACTTTCCTAACACAGTCAAACATCAAGCACATGGTTGTTTTGCTTGGTTTATTGCAGGTAAAATACAGGCAAGCTGGTCTCTGGTAGAGAAGTATAATGCGAGATGCTCTGGGGTAAATCGCGTTATTGAGGTATTTAATGCAGCGCTAGTCTGTCACTTCCAAGAAAGTGTCCTGGTGAGTTAATGCTAGCGTTGGTATAGCAACTGTTACTCAAGAGTCGTTCGAAAGCCAATATTACATCACCCGGACCCCTTTTGGCGCCCGGACACCTTTTGCCATGACAGTACCCCAAGCTACTCTTAGGGTCCCACTAGGGCTAAACGTGGGCATGTGCCCTTAGGGAAGGTTGTGGATGGCATATACCGCACCAGGGCTGTACTGGGCAGTCTCTAGGACCCTGGGGAGCTGCTCTGGGGATAAGGGAGGTCGGGTCCACTAATTAAAGGCTCAGCTGCAAACTGTTAGACCAGTTTGGAACTGAGCAGCAACTAGTGACTAGAGTCAGTGTAAAAGCAGGGCTTGGGGAGAGAAGGTACCAGTGAGACTGTGTGCAACCTAGGGCTTTGTCTGCTTAACAAAATTCACTGTCCTCTTCCGTGAGCAGGAGGTATGAGTAGCGGAGAGGATTGCAGGTAGCCGAAGGGCCCGTCCACCTTCCGGACGAGAAGAAGAGTTTTTCAGTTATTGTTGACTACATTTGTTTGTGCCTTTGAGCTTAATAAAAGGAACTGTCTTCCTGCCTTGTCGTGTCATCTGAACATTGGGAGTTCACAGTGTGTGCAAATTCTTCTTTTTGTTTTATTCCAAGGTGTGTGTGTGTGTATGCACAGAAGGCCTAGATCAGGGGTTTTCAACTGGTTTTGTCCCAGGGACCACCATTCTGACTAGAAAGTAATCCGCGGCCCACTGATGTCCGCGCGCGTGCGTGTGTGTGCGTGCGTGTGTGCGTGTGTGTGTGTGTGGAGAGAGGGGAGACCTGTCAGTGTGATATTGGGCATGGTGAAGTCCAGACAGCCTGTCTATTCGTGGCGAAATGGTAGACAGCGACAGTCTCATAGCATTCTCTGGTTCAAGTCTTGCCCTGTACTTATTCTTCAAGTACGCCAGTGTAGAAAAAACGCTCTCACACAGGTAAGTATTTGGAAAGGGCAAAAGACACCTCATTGCTTTTGCAGCAAGCTCTGGAGATTCTGGCAACTTATCCAGAACTTAAGTCATATGAAAATCACGCAACATCCATTGCATGTACTCAATAGGCTAGGCATTCAAAAAAACGTGATGCGTCTCCATATGTCGCAATAGTTTTGACGGCTTCATGGCTTCATTCATTTGACAGTAATGTTGAACACACTAAACACAGTGGTACATCCTCTCCTGCTCCGTCTGTCGTCACTGTAAATCCATATTTGATGTATTCCTCATTGTATTTTCTTTTTTGACTTTGTTTCCCTGTATCCTGTGAAGGTATAGCTTTGTTGGAAGCCTGTCCTTGTCCCTCTATCGTGGCAGCCTGTCCCTCTGCCGTGGCAGTCTGTCCCTCTGTCACTCTCCTCACTAAAAACCGATCCATTGGTGCTTCTGACCAGCTAACTCGACATTAGAACGAAATGTTAGCTAAGGACAGTAGATAACTTCAGTCGTTCACCAAAAGTGTTACTTTTTCGACTAAACTTCAAAAGTACACGTAGGCTATGCTTAACTGCAGAAGCTTGTCAACTTCGTGCCTGTACGTTATGAATAATATGCGTATGAAGTGACGTTAGGGACACAATGCATTAACATTAGCAAAGCACAGGCTACCATAGACTGGATAGGTGCAAGGCTACATTCTGTCAGCGTGAATCTCCTTGTGGTGTGAACAGGTAGGTGGTAACACCTGCTAGGCTCTAGGCCTGCCACACCTCCACCGGTGCCCATTGGGCTAGCTGCGGGGTCATCAGCCGGGGACCACTGTTCACAGATGTTTCGTCCCTTATCCCGGGAAAATCTCCTGGTGGCGGGGCAGTGAACAGGGACGTCTCCCAGTCACCCCCCGCAGTTAGCCTACCTCAGGAGTTGCTCGTTCCCCATGCCTTGTCCCGCCTCCTTAACCAAAGCCAAAAACGTGCCTTCTCTGCTTCCTCAGACAGCTCTCTGGTGGCTTTGTGTAGCTCCTTGCCCCTCAGCCCTAGCTCTTTAAGTAGGCGAGTCATTGAGCTTCCCACAAACCCCCTCGTGCCAACCTCCACTGGAAAGAGTCGTGTACTCCACCCGCTCTCCCTGCACTCCGCAACCAGGTCAGACTACTTTGCCCTCTTCCTTTTGTTTCCTTAATATTATTTTAGACATATTTATTTTATTTTAGATATTTTTCACGATATTCCAGAGTAATCTGGAAATGTGTCGAAATATCAAAGCGAATTTATAAAAAAAATTAAAATGGTGAACTGATCAACATAGGCTCATATCGCGGACCCCCTGCAATGCCATTGCGGACCACCAGGGGGGCGCGGACCCCCGGTTGAAAACCCCTGGCCTAAATGATAGTCAGAATTTTACTTGCGGAAAGAGCACTGCCTATATCGGCCCCTACTGGAACGTATGTGCAAGTGCAAATAAGACAAATGAAATGACCCTGTGCGGGTCATCAGTGTTTACATGTGGCAGCTTTTCACATTAGTCCTTCTGGGTCTACAGATGGCAGATGGATGTGTTGTGTTATTGTCAGGGCCTATGTATTATTCTATTTCATAAAAGTATTTTGGCTTAAAATGTAAGATTTTTTTTATTGCACTCTGCACCTTTAGTTAATAATAATAATAATAATAATAATAACAATAATTCATTTTTATATAGCGCTTTTCGAAATACTCAAAGACGCTTTACATTACATGTGTGAAGACAAACAAAACAATACAACAGCACAAATATAGAAGACCGATGATCAAACAACAAGGGCAACAGAGAAGGCCCTGTCACCCCAGGTCCGGCGCTTAGTCCTGATGGTCTTCAGAGTGTTTGCGCTGGCGGACCTGAGGCAACGGGTTGGGGCGTGGAGGGGGAGGAGGTCTGAAAGGTAGGGAGGGGCCAGGTTGTTTAGGGCTTTGTAGGTGGTGAGTAATATTTTGAAGTCTATCCTGTATTTGACCGGGAGCCAGTGGAGGTTGCGTAGGACCGGGGTGATGTGTTCATAGCGGCGGGTGGAGGTGAGCAGTCGAGCGGCAGAAATCTGAACATATTGAAGTTTATTCAGGACTGTGTTGGGAGAGCCATAGAGGATGCTGTTGCAATAGTCGAGTCTGGAGGTTATGAGGGCATGGATTAGAATTTGGGTGGTGGCAAAGCTGGTTGTGAATTGCGATGATTTTTTCATTGAAGAAGGATAGAAATAATTTGCATTTGCTGGTGGTGGAGGTGGAGATGGTGTCCATGGGCTTGAGGAGTTTGTTGATGGTGGAGAAAAGCGTTCTGGGGTTGTTGGAGCCAGATTTGGATGATGGAGGAGTAGTGAGAGGAGCGAGTGGTGTTGAGGGCATCTTTATATTGTTGCTGGTGGAGTTTAAGGGCGTCCAGGTGAACAGTGAGTCCAGTTTTTTTGGCCAGACGTTCCAGTTGACGGCCATGCCGTTTGAGGTGGCGAAGTTGGTCAGTGTACCAGGGGGCGGAGTGGGTGAAGGAGATGAGTTTTGATTTTTTTGGGGGGCGATGATGTCAAGACAGGAGGAAAGTGCATCATTATATTAGTTGACCAGGGCAGTAGGGGAGACAGTAAAAATAGGGGCAGAGGCAGAGACGGTGGCGGCCAAGGCGAAGGAGAGCGAGGGGAGGTGAATGGACTTAATATTCCAGAATATTATGGTGCGCTTAGGGGTGGGCGATATGGACAAAATCTTCTATCACGGTATTTGTAATTTTATATCACGGTTACGGTATATATCACGGTTTATTATACGTAGGGTGACCAGGTTTGAGTTTGTGAAAAAGAGGACACTTCAGCGGTGGCGAAATGTGTCCACAAACATAGGCTATACAGTATGATCATTTATTTATTGACCCTTAAGTACACTAAAGTGCAGAAACAATACTGCCTCAATAGGCTATTGGCCTAAGCAATAGTGTCCAGCATAGGCCTACTTTGTACTGAACGTTTCCATTGAATCTTTACATAGTAAGATTGAGGTGCTTATGTGGCTGTCAGTGGTTCTTTAATGTACTTTCAGAAGATGAATCAAGTGTTAAAACTTTCTTTTCAATGTTTGTTCATATGTTAATGCAATAATGATGAGAAAAATATTTCCTTATCTGGCCACATATTAAAATAAGAAAATGAAGACATAGATGCCCCATTGACCGGTTCAGCCCGTTGCTGAGACGTATGAACGTTGCCGCCATATTGGTGAGGTGAAGCCTGTAAACAAACGCAAGTAAACGGTGGAGCTGCGTTTTTTCTGAAAAAAAAGCACTTTAGCGTTTACATGTGATTTCACTGAGTCGTTTTTATATTCAAGGGTTTATGATCTACGTGGAGTACCAAAAAAAGTTTTGTCTCCATGTTACTTAGAATCTCGATAGTAAGGCTATAATCGCCATAGACATATATACATACATATGTCTATGATAATCGCTGCTAGACGCTCACTGTTCTTTTGCTCCCACAGCTCCTTCACTAAGAAATAGTGCATCTTTAACTACTAATATTTGACCATCATTGAGAAAAATGGAACAGAATCTGCAAATAAATGGCTACACTAGACACTTTTCAGTCCATATTTTTCAGTAGATTGAATCTTTCCCAACAGACGAAGATTACTCAACAAGTAGGCATGACAGTCCTTGCAGGTCATGTGCTTAAAAATTGTACTGGGTATCGTATGATACGGCTCTTCAGAATGTAAAAAAAAATTCCGTTGATTTGAATGGGCCACCCCAACGTTTGCAGGTCTGTAATTTCTTTATATTCACTGCTGCGAAAAAGTAATGACCATCATTGGCAATGGGTTTTGTGCTTCTAATTCACTTATTTCATATCATTCCGCAAGTAGTCCGGTCATTTAACATAACTTGAAGTCAGCAAATAATGGGTTGCTATGCAACACCTGAAACTCTAAAGTTCTATTTGCCTGAAGAACTATTTTTTCTAAGCGGAAATCATGAAACGGCAACACAATCGTTAAAGAGGTATTTTGGCGAGTAACTGTATAATAAGCCGGATGATGTATAGTTTGGAGGTCATTATCTAAAAATAAATCGATTGGATTTCAAAATAAGAGTATACCGCGGTTGAAACGGTATAGCCAAATCTCTCCCGGTAGACACATTTCTACCGTTGCACGGTAGCCCTAGGTGCGCTTCTGCTTAACGTGGGGATGGGGATGTCAATGTCCAAGGTGATAGCCAGGTGGTCAGAGATGGTGAGGTCGATGCTAGATTGCTGATGGTGATGCCGGCGGTGCAGACCAGGTCAAGTATGTGTCCTTTTTTATGGCTGGGAAAGTCGACATGTTGGATGATGTTGAAAAAGTAAAAAAATGTCCTGGAGCCAGGTGAGTCAACATGTATATTGAAGTCACCGAGTAGCAGAATGGATGGAGAGATGGCGCAGAGTTGTGTGAGAAATTCAGACAGATCAGAGGGGAAAGCAGGGTTAGGTTTTGGGGGGCGGTAAATGACTGCAGTAACCAGGGGTTTGGGTCCAGACAGTTTAAAACAGGAGGGAGCCGGGATGGTTATGGCACTTCTGGTGATGTCTATGCGAGAAATTGTGGCTATTCCACCACCACGCCCATGGTGGCGTGGCTTGTCCATGTATGAGTATCTATTTAGATTTAGTGAAAAGTAGTCCTGTTGGTTTTGCCATGTTTCGTTTAAACAGAGAAAGTCCAGATTATTGTCAGTTATGAATTAATTGAGTAAGAGGCGCTTGTTGTTTAGGGATCGGATGTTAAACAGAGCAATTTTGAGATGTATGGGTTTGGACAGGCTGGGGTGCTTTGGTAAGGGGGCGGAGGCAGGCAACTCGGTCGTCTAGGTTGTTGTGGTGATGACGCGCAGGAGCTGCAGCGGTGCACATGGCTGACCAGAGGGAGGGGATGGAAAGAGTGGAACAATCAGGCAAGGAGTAAACTAACTTTCTGCGGGAGGCTCTGTGAATGTAACGGGGTCGACGGAGGAGTCCAAGTGTTTTGAAGGCTGAGATGCACAGAGGAGCAGAGAAGTTGTTGAGTTTGATGAGTTGTGAGGTGGAGTATTGCAGAACCATGCCAGCCGGGGAGGATGTAGAGATAATCCTGAGGTCTTTTGTCAGTAGCCACGGCTTGATGACCAGAGTTGGATAAGTGACAGGCACGTCAGGATAATCCACAGCAGGCAGGTGATCGGAGCTGAGTGAAAAAAGTGGTGATGGATGAGGCGAGGAAACAGAGGAGGAAGTTTAGTCAGCTGCTAGCGTTAGCTGCTCACTGACTGGAGGGCGGCTAGCTGAAGAAGCAACGGCCAGACTGACCGTACCAGGACAGTTGAGAGGCTATCCAGGCAAATTGCCTCAGAGCGGTAGTAAGGCGCGTGGACAAGAATATCCAGCAGAGAGCCGGCTGGCTCGTCGGTAGCCACCGGCAAGCAGGAGACTGCCAGCTAGCCAGCTAGTTGTCCAGGGAGTAGACAGTAGCGGATAGCAGGTGCAGCAGGTAAGCAAACAAATCCAGACAGAGCGGCGTTAAACTCTGCGTTAAACTAGCCACCAGCTAGCAGGAGACTGCCAGTTAGCCAACTAGTTGTCCAGGAAGTAGATGGTAGCAGAGAGTAGGTGCAGCAGGTAAGCAAACAGATCCAGATCCAGAGAGAGCGGCGACAAAATCGCCAGAGTCCCCGTCAACCGGGGGATCAGGTGGGATGAGGCAGCACTATGACATGCAGGCTGATGTCACTTTCAGACTTTCAGACAAAGTTTCTTGATAGCAGCTGTAGTAAAAGTGTACATACACACATGCTCACACACGCACGCACGCACGCACACACACACACGCGCGCACACACACACACACACACACACACACACACACACACACACGCACACAGGATCAGTGAATAAGAGGAAAACTAAATGATCACCATGAAGCCACACGAAAATCTGTGGGTGTTTGTGTCTGTCACAGGCCTCTGTCTGAACACACACACACACACACATCCATGTTTACTTTAAGTGTGTTTTGTGTCTGTTACAGGCCTCTCTCTGAACAAACACACAAACACACACACACACACACAGTCACAGACAGACAGACGGACAGACAGACAGACAGACAGACAGACAGACAGACAGACAGACAGACAGACAGACAGACAGACAGACAGACAGACAGACAGACAGACAGACAGACAGACAGACACACACACACACACACATATCCATGGTCACTGTGTGTGTTTTGTGTCTGTCACAGGCCTGTGCCTGAGCAGTGGAGTGCATGAAGGATGCAAAGAGGGATTTGTCTTCAGCAATGGAGGATGTGTAGTTAAGGATGCTGGACAAGCTACCACATGAGTAGGACTCAAACAACCTGTACAAGAGACTATTATTGAATGACTAACCTAAGGCATTTAAAACCAATCAGATAGGCTGCATTAGTCTGAGTGTGTTTCGAATTGAGATGTGTGTTTGTAATATCATATATTTCTTGTATTTGCTGTGATATGGAATTGGAGCTCTGATAGTCATTGCCACCACACACATGACAAAACAGGATGATACCAACCAGGGACAGAGAGTATTTCTAAGGGCTGCTTTGAAAATATGCAGCCTTTCAAACCAATCTGATATCCTTGACGGATGTTGGATGAAAGATGTATTGTGTGGCTTGAAAGACAGTTTGATTTTATCCTGTATGGCTGTGTACCAATCCAACGAGGGGCCTATAGTACAAAGCAAGTTTCACACACCCAAGTTATCTTAGCCCAGGTTTTCCCAATCTAGTTATGAGTATGTTCACGTATAAGGGGTGGTGTTGGCACCAGACAACCAATAGGAAACCAACATGGAAAGGTCTAGAGCCACATAGTTCACTCAAGAAGAACAAACCATAATCCTTAACAAATATGAGTAATTTAAATCTATAACACAGGCTAAAAGCAACACAGTTTGAATGTGAGTGCCGAATGCGTAAGTTAATAGGCTTATCAATATCGCTGCCTCATCATTAAGGCACGAGTAGATGTGACTATAATCACAATTGTGTATTCCGTTAAATTAATGGATTGCTTAGATGTATTCTTATGGTGTTCTAAGTCAATTTAAGCGTGATTCTTTCCATGAACAATAGTCTGCGGTATCTCCCAGGAATGGTGACACCATTTACAAAGACAATTGATTGGTCAGTAGGCGGTGTTTCTCTCTGGATCAGGTTAGGTATGCAGCAATGTACCCCGGCTAAAAGCGAACCACCGTTGTGACACTGGAAACCCAGAGGGTAAACCTGAAGTTACCTCATTAACCCCGAAATCCTGCTTCATAGTACAGGCCCCTGATGGTGTGTGTGTGTGTGTGTGTGTGTGTGTGTGTGTTTGTGTGTGTGTGTGTGTGTGTGTGTGTGTGTGTGTGTGTGTGTGTGTAATTGATTAATGCGGTGCTTCTCTACATCTGTTATGGAGCAGGTTAGGTATGCAGCATAAGTTACCATGGCGATGTTCCCCAGTAAAAGGTGAACCAACATTGTGACATTGAAAAACAAGATGGTAAACCTGAAGATACCTCGCTAACCCCGAAATCCTCCTTCGTAGTACAGTGGGCAGAGCTGTACTTGTTCAACAGTCATCTGCTGATTGTTTGTTTATGACTGGCATGTAACACAAGATAATTTAGAACCCAATATAGAATAAGTAGTGGCCAAAACTTTGTTTTCTTTTCATTACAAACACTTACTAGATTCAAATATTGCATTTGGATTCATAGTGCTAAAGTTCCAACAGATTCTTACATCCTGTTCCCATTGTGACATGACAATTCAGATGAAGATGAGTGTGACTCTGTAGTTCCGGTCTGTGGTCTGAAGGCAGAGTGCAAGAACACACCAGGCAGCTACTACTGCACCTGTCGTACAGGATACAGATCCTCAAAGGGGGAGAGGTTTACAGGAGATGACTCACATTGCAAAGGTAAAGGCTCTTATATACTGTAGCTATCACCAAAGACTTGTTTCTAGAATATTCTTTGATGGAGGAAAAACTGCTCATACCATGACTTACTATCTCTGTCTCTGAGTGCCGAATGCGTAAGTTAATAGGCTTATCAATATCGCTGCCTCATCATTAAGGCACGAGTAGATGTGACTATAATCACAATTGTGTATTCCGTTAAATTAATGGATTGCTTAGATGTATTCGTATGGTGTTCTAAGTCAATTTAAGCGTAATTCTTTCCATGCACAATAGTCTGCGGTATCTCCCAGGAATGGTGACACCATTTACAACGACAATTGATTGGTCAGTAGGCGGTGCTTCTCTATGTTTCTCTCTGTTACCTAAAAAACAAACTGCTCTGGATCAGGTTAGGTATGCAGCAATGTACCCCGGCTAAAAGCCAACCACCGTTGTGACACTGGAAACCCAGAGGGTAAACCTGAAGTTACCTCATTAACCCCGAAATCCTGCTTCATAGTACAGGCCCCTGATCGTGTGTGTGTGTGTATATGTGTGTGTGTGTGTGTATATGTGTGTGTGTGTGTGTATATGTGTGTGTGTGTGTGTGTAATTGATTGGTGGCAGTGCTTCTCTATGTCTGTTATCTCAAACATAACCTGCTCTGGAGCAGGTTAGGTATGCAGCATACGTTACCATGGCGATGTTCCCCAGTAAAAGGTGAACCAACATTGTGACATTGAAAAACAAGATGGTAAACCTGAAGTCACCTCGCTTACCCCGAAATCCTGCTTCGTAGTACAGGGAGCAGAGCTGTACCTGTTCAACAGTCATCTGCTGACACCCCTCTCTTTCTCTCTCTCTCTCTCTCTGTGTCTGTGTGTGATCTAGAGCATTTACAGCAAGCTATTCAAGAGTGTTAATGAGGAGTTCAGAAAGGTATATAAGGCAGGGGAGGAAACTCATCTCTGTTTTTTTTATGTGCTAGAGCTCAGGGTTAAAGCTCAATTCTAATTCAGTGGACTTTGTCAAATTCAGGTGAATTTCTCCTCAAAGTCTTCTAGCTGTTTCTCTGCCATACACTATTTTAGCCAAACATATCAGCCATGGGCCAAGGCCATACTCTATTTCAGCCATTTTTTCAGGAGCATGGAAGTGAAGGGTGTAATTTGACTGGTTGTTGAGCTCAAATAACAACCTTTTGCCAGAAACGGGGTAAACCTGAAGTTCCCTCGCTAACCCAGAAATCCAGCTTCGTTGTACAGGCCCCTGATCCTGGTTGGAAAGGGCATGTCACAATCTGACCCCGGTAGACTTTCCTCACACAATTTCACACAATTTCTGAAACCTGTCACTCATTTTGTCTTTTGTATGTTCTAACAATGAAAACGCAATATTTGTGTATTTGTGTGCTTACATATTCAGTCAGTTGTAAATATGTTGTCAGATTGCTCTATGAAGTGCACTGTAACACTGTAACTACAAAAGGCTTTAGCCCAACAAAGGCAAGAGGGTTTTAGATGTATCATACAAGTGTGTACTTAGTGATTGAAAAACTCTAATCATATGAATAGCTGTGTTTACCATTTGACACAAAATATTTTGAAATTACTTTTCAAATGCGGCTTTTCATTTTGCAGGACATTTGTGAACTGTGTGTAGAGTTCTTAGAAAATGAGACATACAACCCCAAATCAGAAAAAGTTGGGACGGTATGAAAAATGGAAATAAAAAAAGAAAGCAGTGATTTATACATTTACCTTGACTTGTATTTCATTGCAGACAGTATGAACACAAGACATTTCATGTTTTGTCTGGTAAACATAATTTGATTTGTAAATATACAAACATTCCTGCCATTCAGGCCTGCAACAAATTCCCCAAAAAGTTGGGACGGGGAAAATTTAGGGGTAGTAATGAGGTAGAATAATTAAATAATGATGTGATTTGAAACAAGTGATGTCAACAGGTCATTGTAATCATGATTTGGTACAAAAGCAGCATCCAGGAAAGGCCTAGTCCTTTAGGAGCAAAGATTGGCTGAGGTTTTCCAGTTTGCCAACAAATGAGTGAGCAAATAATTAAAATGTTTAAAAACAATGGGCCTCATTCTCGAACGCAGTTAAGAAGAATTTAAGAAGGAATTTCTTCTGAACTCCACTTCCGGTGGATTTAGGAACAAACTTGGCATTCATGAAAGTTTTCTCATCTGGGATTTGTTCTGAACTTCAGAAGAATTTCAGAACGCAAAATAGCAGAAAAACCACAAGATGGCCCACAGGGCCACTCCGTGTTAGAAGTATTAAGGGCTGAATTGAAATATGTTGCAAGACGATACATTTAATTTAGTGTTTATTTTGAAAAAAACAATGCAATTTATCAGGTAAAACATCAAATAATGTGCTGTTGTACTGTTTTCAATGTAATACAGGTCAAAGAGAATTTACAAATCACTGTTTTTAGTTACAATTTTAATTTAACATACCGTCCCAACTTTTTCTGATTTGGGTTGTAGTTTCAGATAAAGTGTGAAAGGGGAAAAAAAAAAACTGTAACGTGTGTGTCTGTGTCTGTGTCTGTGTCTGTGTCTGTGTCTGTGTCTGTGTCTGTGTCTGTGTCTGTATGTGTGAGTGTGTATGTGTGTGTGTTCTTCTGGAGCAGATGTGAATGAGTGTGTTGACAGTCGTCCTCAGGGATCTACTGGGTGTGTACCTTGAGAGCATGTCTGTTATATATTCAGGTGCATATATAAGCTATATAAAAACTGCTCATATCATGACTTACTATCTCTGTCTCTGTCTCTCCCAAACCATAAAGTACACAACATCAAGAGACATACAATGAAGATAATGAGTCACAATCTCTCTCTCCTCTCTCCCTCTCTCTCTTCTTCTCTCTGTCTCTTTCAGACATAAACGAGTGTGACATAGACCCAGGCATCTGCGGCTCAGAGTCGGAGGGCAACTGCATAAACACACAGGGAAGTTACACCTGTGCATGTCGTCCTGGTCACAGCAACTATGGCAACAGACAGGGCAGGTGCACAAGTGAGTAGTGTCTATGTCTCTCCAACTGTATATACAGTACTTAGCCGTGATGTGCCATTCTGTTGAGAAAGTCAGGCAGTCCTGGAACCGTTTAAACATATATTTAATGCAATATTTCAGTTATGTACATCTCTCAGTCACAGCACCAGTAGAACAGAGTAAACACCCACCACTTCATTAGCTAAAGACTCCATCATTACCTATGGCTTGAGGGAGGAGATCCTAGACCACGTGCGGAAAGGTAAACAAACTCCACTGAGGTCCAAGTGTATTTCCTTTATTTTGTGGCGAGCCCTGTCATTTGGAAGTGGATGGTATATGGAATAGTTGCTGTTGTTGTTGTTGTTGTTGTTGTTGTTGTTGTTGTATAGATGGTCTTTTGATAGGCTGCAGGTCTCCTCACAAAAGCTTATGTTATGTTTACTGTCATTGCACAGAGTACAAGTACTGAGACAACGGAATGCAGTTAGCATCTAACCAGAAGTGCAAAAAAGCAGAAAAGTGCAGAGTATGTACATATGTATAGTGGTTATATATAAAATAAATGAGATATATATGTAACGGGTGAGCGGCAGTGTACACCCACTACGCCACCCAGTTCACAGAGATGGGACTCTAGTTTACTTTTAACTACTTAGGTTCTTTGTTTGGAGGGAGCAACGCCACAGATTCATCCAGCCAACAGTTTCTGATACAAAAATATAGTATTTATTACAAGCTTGTTCTAAAATATAAATACACCACGGCAGTTATCCAAGTCCATGTGAATCGGGCCGTGGGCCACTGCCGAAGGAAGCACAGTCCACAGTAGGTTGTAAACTATAAGTCCGTCAGCATCCGCCACCGCACTGCAGCTGCTTACGTTGGTCTGCCAAGCACGCACACATTGAACCGGGAGCAGATGAATCTAGCTCCCAGTCAGTGCTCAATGACGCTTCCCTCAGTAGTCGGACGACTCGGATCAGATCTTTCCTGAGCAACCTACGAAAGCGGAAGCGGGGGATCTCACACAGCCTCCACTCCAGCGCAGTAGTGAAGCAAATGACAAACTTTGGATCTCGTACACACAGACGTCAGCGAAACCAGCAACGTCAACCGCTTAAACAAAGCAACAACATAACACACATACACAGTCACTCAACACCCACATATGACACCCCCCCACACTTTATCGTTGACAGTCCTGGTCAACAAAATAATACTATAAGGAATCCCTATACCTCACTGGTGGCCATCCCATATTGGCACGGGCTGACCTTGATTTCCTTCAAATCCCTCTGGGACAAGGGGATCTACCCGGCGCACATAAAAGACAGGCAGTGGCTCACTCCGAGGTGACACTGAGGGTTCAGGGTGTGTTGCGGGAGCACCTTGTGGCGGGTTGATACAGGGTTTGAGGGCATTCCTACCCCATTCTTTCCAGAGTTCATCTTTGTGTTGGCTCATAACATCTGTTTTTATTCCTTGGTTATACTGTTTCATTTTTTTATGATTTGATGTTTCGTCTTGTTTCATTTTTTTTAGATCTTGTCAGTGACATTACAGAACAATGCAAGGTAAAGTGTTACTTGGAACTGCTCACCTCTTATATTTTTGAACAGAATATACTGCTTACTACTAGTTGTTGTGAGAATGGAAATCATCCCAAAGTTACTATGTCGACTTGCTATGACATGGTACTAGGATGTCTATGCAGTGTAGGACAGTATCAGTTCCATAATGTTATAAACTATTTATGGAATTCTGCAACAGGATCACTTAACTTTAGCCATGTGTTATAAGGCATTCATTACCATGTTATAAGGTTTTTTGCCTGAACTGGTGAGTTAAGACAAAACAGACGGGCAACAGACGCCTTCTTGCAAACACCCACAACAGTTGAGCTAGCACTGCTGAAGGCTAGTTGCTATGCTAACACCACCCACAACAGTTGAGCTAGCACTGCTGAAGGCTAGTTGCTATGCTAACACCACCCACAACAGTTGAGTAAGCACTGCTGAAGGCTAGTTGCTATGCTAACCTGTGTATTTGGTGACATTGTGCTATGGAAGCTCAGGTTAACAGGTTCATGTAGACTATTCGACCTACTTTCCCACACCCATCCAGCCCATTCACGACCTTGACTGGCATCTGTTATCTTGTGCTGTAGGAGTCAGACGTGGGGTGCAAACTGGACTTTCTGAAAAAACTGGAGCAGAATTCATCTGTGTCGACCAGTCTGCCGCTGACGGTAAGGCCTGCCTTCAAATGATACATATGATGCATAAGTGTTTTCAGTGGATGACTGTTGACAATACAGGAAACATATGACGAACACCATTAACTCAGCCCATCTCATCAGGGTCAATCAATCCCAATCGCTTTTTTTACAAAAAAAAAAAAGAAACTAAAGTAGGAATCTGGATGTTCTAACATAGACATTTGAACACATTGTAAGCATTGCCCCTCCCCGGTATGAAGGCTGTTGTTCTGTAAGTTAAGCCAGTGAATTTGGGGTGACTTTTTTTTTCTTTGCATTCAAAAGGTGGTGTCCTCTGCAAAATCAGTTACATATAATGTTGTATAATAATGTATACCATTATTAATGGTTTATTTAGTGTTTTTCTGTAACTGATTGTCAACTTTTTTTGCCCCCACCCCCCCCCCCCCACACACACACACACACACACACACCCACACACACACACACAGGTGGTGTCCGGTCTCCTAGATGCTTTACTGAAGACCCCCCCAGACAGTCTGGTCTCGATGGGAGAGGCTGTGCTCCAGGCCACTGAGCAGCTGGTGTCCAGACTGGTGAAGCCCACTCACACTCAGTCCAGCAGAAACTTCAGTACTAACACCACAGGTACCTACTGATGTTAAGCTTTAAACCACACACACACACACACACACACACACACACACACACACACAGGTGGTGTCCGATCTCCTAGATGGTTTACTGGAGGTTTACTTTTAAGCTTTAAACCACACACACACACACACACACACACACACACACACACACACACACACACACACACATGCACACGCGCACACACAAACAGACACACGCACGCGCACGCACGCAGTTTGTGGATTCAGATAGATAGATAGATGTGAGGTAGTTGTAGTTTGTGGGTTCAGAAAGATAGATAGATAGATGTGAGGTAGTTATAGTTTGTCTGTACAGATCGATAGATAGAGAGATGTGAGGTAGTTATAGTTTGTCTGTACAGATCGATAGATAGATAGATGTGAGGTAGTTGTCCCCATTCAAACTGCAGTTCCAACAGCAGTCAGCTCTGGACCAGATTATGACACTGCAGCCCTCCTGGTCGGTTAAGATCGTTTCTCCATCCTGGTTGGTTAAGATTGTCTCTCCCCGATATGTTCCCTCAGAGGTGGAGATCCTGAGCATTGGGCCAAACACCACCCTGACTAGTTTCCCTCAGCTGGTAATCTCCAACGTCCGTCTGGACATCGACCTCCTGGGAATCGCTCGGAACAACCACGGTATTCCAGAGACTCACCACCTACACACTATTCCACTGCTGTCTTTCTAATATAGCATTCAGGATCCTCTAAATTCTGACACTGAGATGAATGATATCAAAATGAGTGTCCGCTGGGTTGCCTGATTAAAAGTAAAGCTATTTTTTCCGTTTACCCTCTAGATTTAGTATTTATGGTCCTCGTGATGGACCATGATGGTTAATTGTCGTCCAATAACATGCCTGATCAAAAGTTAACTCTGTTGTCATTCTGGC
This sequence comes from Clupea harengus, assembly GCF_900700415.2. Classification (NCBI taxonomy): domain Eukaryota; kingdom Metazoa; phylum Chordata; class Actinopteri; order Clupeiformes; family Clupeidae; genus Clupea; species Clupea harengus. The sequence continues at coordinate 17,155,566 of NC_045175.1, read as the reverse complement.
CTCTAGGTTCAGCAGCTGTGGTCCTCATGGTCTACAAAAGCATGCAGGAGGTCCTTAATGCCAGCTTCTTCAAAGCAGGACCCAGTAAAACTGCAAAAATGATGTCTAATGTGATCTCTGTCATCTTGCCCGATACACTTAACAAGGCTCTACTGATTCCAGTCAACCTCACGATGCAAAATGTCTTAGTAGGTTTCCATTTTATTTCATTTTCCAGTTTGAAAAAGTGACTGTGAAATGTGATGTGAAATATATATATATTGTTATATTACATTAAGTGAACTGAACAGACATTAGTAGACTTAAAGGAAAGACAATTATTTTACATGTTTTGGAAGAACGTGAGCATTATTATTGCGCTCATTGTAAAAATGTTTGTTTCAAATGTGTTTCTCTGGTCAGTCCACCAGCCCACAGGAAAAGCTCAAATGTGTGTATTGGAGAATCAGTGCCTGGAGCGAGGATGGTTGCCATGTCAGCGAGACCAACTCCACACACACCGTGTGCTCCTGTGAACACCTCTCCACCTTCGCCCTGATCATGACGGTCGATCAAACCCTGGAGGTAAGATATTTCATGTTACAATTACGTATTTTCTTATATTTGAGTTATATGCCAAAAGAACATTCACTCAGCCAAGATCAACACTAAAGCTAAGCACTCTATCTCAGGAAATATCAACACTTTAGCTCAGGGTTATGCAGAGACCCTTTGAATTATTTGTAAAAGGTAACCTATAGTAACACATCATTCATTAATGTTTGAAATATGCCTAGGAGCTATTTAAAAAAAAAAAAAAAACGTATTGAGATGTTGGTCAAGCTGATCATTTCTCATTTTTCACCAGTTCAGGGTCACAGCTCACAGATCACTACTCCACAAGAAAGGGATAAGCTAAAATTTCTGATACGCACATAGAATGGGAAAGGCCAACATTTCTTATACCCACATAGAATGGAAAAGGCTAACATTTCTGATATCCACATATAATGGGATAGGCTAACATTTCTGGGTACCACTTTACAATAAGGTTCCATTTATAAAGGTTTATAAATGGTTCATAATTAGGTTATTAATTAGGTTGTAAACACTTTGTAAGTCATTAATAAGCCAATATAACATTATAACACAGTTTTTATACATCGATGCGGGCTCACTATTTGGGAAGATCCCCATCTTGGCAACCCAGTGTCTATCCCTTAACTGGCTATACTAGGGGCTATACTGGGGGGGGGGGGGGTTCAATTTTAATTACATGGGATGCACACTATGGTCTTATTGTCTTGTCTGTGTTTCCAGAGTTGATATAGAAATAAAGAAAAACATATTTAATTGTGCTTTCTTTGTTAGGTAGCCTAGTGACGTGACGACATAGGTCAAAAGGTCACACACCGGCGCGCCAACAGTAAATAGGGAGCTTGAGTTTTTATATCTCGCCTATATGGGGGGGGGAGGTCTCGTGTTTCCGTTACGGTACTGGTTACTACCCCACTCCTTTTGAACGTGTTCTCCCTATGTGTATGTGATTTGTGTATGTTGTGTCTGGATGCTACTGGATGTCCTAAAATTTCCCTCGGGATTAATAAAGTATCCATCCATCCATCCAAGATCAAGTTACTGCTTACTACCCATTAATCTTATGAGTTACTAACATTTATAACTGGCAAAAGGGAGCCTTATTGTAAAGTCTGAAACATATCACCCTTTAGTAATCAGTAACTAACATTTGTAACTGGCAAAACGGAGCCTTATTGTAAAGTGTGAAACATATCATCATTTATTAATCAGTAACTAACATTTTTAAGTTTTTTTCTTTTTCTTTTTTTTTCCTTTACTATTTAATTTTTTTATATTTCTTATTTAAAGTAGTATTTATTGTTACACCAGGTTCTATTGCTTGTAGCTTGACTATTATCTTCCTTGTACGTCGCTTTGGACAAAAGCGTCTGCTAAATGACCAAATGTAAATGTAATGTGATAGCAGGAAGGAGGCTATCTGGGGGGAAGGGGTTCAAATGCTAATAGCTCAGGTCTCAGTGAGAGAAACATAAAACACGCCTTGACAAAAGGGCCTTTTGGCAGGTGCTCGAGTATTTTTTTTCTGTATACGCATCCTGAGAAGATTTACATTTAGTCATTTAGCAGACCCTTTTATCCAAAGCGACGTACAAGGGAGATGTGTGATCTTACACCAAATTGTAAACTGAAATTGAATACCAAGTTCAAAAGATTTTAAATTCCTTTCTTACCAATGACATGCATGGTTATTCTCCAGAGTAACCCTGTGGTGGACGTTCTGAACACCATCTTCGTGTTTATCGGCCTTGTGTTCCTGACCCTGGGTGTGATGACCTTTGCCCTCTGTCGACGGAACCCCAGGGTGTCCAACATGTCTCGTCTCAACCTCTGCGTGTGTCTGCTGCTGGCTCAACCCCTCTTCCTGTTAACTCAGAGCTTCCTCCACCTCATCAGTCCCCATGAGGTGATGTCACTGTCATCTTAGGATAATAATAACAATAGTAATAATAATAATTATAATAATGTTGTCCAAGACTAATTGTTTTTCAGAAATGCATAATTTTTCAGACATGCATAATTGCAAGACTTTCTCAATAGTATTCTCCTTTCAACTTTGGACTAATTGTCTTCCTTTGATTTTATTAAAATGTTATCATCAACCTTATCACAAACTTGTTATATTTACCTTCTTAACTCTGGACTCTTTCAACTTGTGATGGGAAGCTCGAAACAGACGTCATGACACTTGAAAAAACTGCTTTGGGTGTCATTCAATTCCACATGTCACATGATTTTCCCTGACTGAAGCCTCAAAATGTTTCGAAAGTAAAAAAATTGCTGGCCTATACATTTTAAACCCCTTGGTACATTTTCCTGTGCAATTGCTTCAAAGGTTTCAGTGTTTCACAAAGCCTCAATTTGCCCATCACTAATTTCAACCAACGACTCCCTCTCTTATCCATCTATCCATCTATCTACCCATCTATCCATCTATCCATATATCTATCTCTCTATCCATCTATCCATATATCTATCGATCAATCTATCTATCCAGGTGTTGTGTAAGGTGCTGGCAGGCATCCTGCACTTCCTCTTCCTGTGTTGTTTCATGTGGATGTCCATAGAGGCCGTGCTGCTCTTCCTGTCTGTACGGAAGCTCAAGCAGATCAAACCCAATGACTGGTCGGGGCTACATTGGAAGCTCAGCCTCCTGATTGGCTATGGGATCCCACTGATCATAGTGGGCGTGTCTGCCTCAGTGTGGCCTGATGGATATGGCAGTCCTAAGTGAGTAGAATGAGGGCGGGGTCAAAACTGATCGACAGGAATTTATTTAAAAAATGCAATATATATCACAAATGACATAATTTGCAAATAAAGTACGAGAGAATATTGTAGCAATTGTAGGTTTACTTATAGCAATGGACTTTTCTGTCTGTGTAAGTCCATGTACTGAATGGAATTTCTTAAAATATGATGAATACAAGACATCAATACAACACGAGAAATATCACAGGTGTAAAGCCATGTCCTATAGGCACTGTACGATAATTGATATTGTTTCTCAGTGGTATTCAGTGTATGTATAGTGATTATATGTGTATGTATATATTATATATATATATATGTATGTATAGTTATGTAATCAATGTGTTTCATGACAGGTGCTGGCTCAAGACAGAGAATGGATTCGTCTGGAGTTTTCTTGGTCCCGCATCCTTCATCCTGGCTGTGGGTATCAAATGTTAAATATGAATGATGAACACAATTGGTAAAAGACACAAAGCAAAATCATGATTATACTGAGAAGAAAAACTAAAGAAAGTAAAACAAGTTAAAAAGTTTACATTTATCGTGGAAGGAAAGGGTAAAGATTCTGAAACCTCAGTCTCTCTTCATCCCCCCCCCCCCCTCCTCCTCTTTCTCCAGGGCAACACCAATCTTCCTCACCATCCTCATCACTATTCACTCTAGCCTGAGGGGGACACGCAGCGACGTGTCAAAGGTCAAGTACACCAGGTAAGATACAGCATACCTGTGCAAGATAGGACACACGGAGAGAGAGAGAGACAGGGAGACACACACACACACACACACACACACACACACACACACACACACACACAGAGTGACAGACTGACACACACACACACACACACACAGCGAGAGAGACAGGGAGACAGACTGACACACACAGACACACAGAGAGAGAGAGAGAGAGAGAGAGAAAGATAGATAGATAGATAGATAGATAGATAGAGAGAGTGAGAGAGTGGCTTGTGATTGTTTTACGCCTCATATGTCCATATTTCTCTGTAGAGTCCTGCTGTTTAAAATCATGGTCCAGTTCATCATCCTCGGCTGTCCCTGGGCACTGGGCATATTGGTGGAAGGCAACATGGTTCTAGAGGTTATCTTCCTGTTCATCACCTCACAACAAGGAACCGCCATCTTCTTGATCCACTGCCTCCTCAACATCGAGGTAAATCCATAGAAACATACGGAAACATAAAATATAGAAATAATATCAAATATTAAAATATTTTTTAAATCATATCAAATGACAGGAAATGGCATCAACTATGACATGCCTATGATTATGGTTATATTAGATGTGCTATTAGGTGGAGGGTCTGCTGAGTTGTATGTGAAAACAAAAACTTACTGTACTGATATTCTAGGCTCTGACCTGAGAGTGATTTTTGCATTACATTTTTGCCCAAACAAACCAAAAGTAGCAGTTTAATGTTTCAGCCTTTTGTAGATAAATAAGTAAACAAACAAACTAGGTGTGATAGGGGTATCTGCTCTGTCTACATAGTGGTTGTGACCTCCGCAGCCTCCACACATTTCACTTGTGATAGATAGATAGATAGACAGACAAATAGATAGATAGATGGATAGATGGATAGATAAACAGAAAGATAGATAGATAGACGGATAGATAAATAGGTAGGTAGATTGATAGACAGGTAGATGGAGAGATGGGTAGATTGATAGATAGATAGATAGATAGATTGATAGATAGATAGATAGATAGACAGATAGACGGATAGATGGATAGATAGATAGATAAACAGATAGATGGATAGATAGACGGATAGATAAATAGATAGGTAGATAGATAGGTAGGTAGATTGATAGACAGGTAGATGGAGAGATGGGTAGATTGATTGATAGATAGATAGATAGATAGATAGATAGTGTGACGATGTGATTGTCACTACACAACGAGCCTGGCTCTTTGGCCTTGCGGTCAGAGTGCATGTTTGGCACCCTGTAGACCCAGGTTCGTGTCCGGATGGGGTTGACCACGCTCTCCCTTCGCTACAGATAGACAGATGGATATATGGATGGAAAGATATTCGATTTCCAGCTCGTCCTGAGACCCTACTTCCCGGTTTCTCTCTCTCTCTTTGCAGGTGCGGCGCCAATACAGGGTGTGGTGGCAGACGTACGGTCCATCCAGCAAGCAGGCGGACTCCAGCACTGGTACCGGAGCTACCCTCTCCACCTCTCAACCTGCAGTTCCACTCGTACCAGTAGAGAGCAGGGACTCAGGGAACAAGAGGGATGTTGCAAGGCAGATGGGCAATGAAAACAAGAGGGAGTAGCATACACACACACACTTTTATAAACACACGCACCCACTTTTATACACACACACACACACACTTTAATATACACACACACACTTTAATATACACACACACAAACTTTTATACACACACACACACACACTTTAATATACACACACAAACTTTTATACACACTTTTATACACACACACACACACACACTTTTATACACACACACACACACACACACACACACACACACACACACACACACACACACACACACACACACACACACACACACACACACACACACACACACAGACATACATGTATGTAGACATGAGGAGATAAATAGCATACACACACACTTTTATACACACACACACACACACACACACATATTCTAGCACACACATAAACATACATACACTCACGCACACACACACAGTAACACATGCACACACATGTATGTAGACACGAGGAGATAAATACACACACACAAATATATATTGTTGAATGTGCCACAGAGAAATGGACCCGCCAGCCAAAGAATCAATCCTAATTCATTTCAGGCTTAGGCCATGTTTGATAAACCTATAATAAAAATGCATGCTTGCTGAAACAGCTTAAGAATAAAATAACAGAATCAAGAAACAACCATTGATAGAATAGAACATGCTGTGCTAAAATGTGCTTGAGTGCTGTGAGAACATATGCTTGAGTGTCATGAGAAAACATGCTGTGAGAAAATGTGCTTGAGTGTGTTGAGATGTACCAGACGTGAGCAAGACATGAGAACAGGCAGGAAGTGTAAATTGGGACCCTGAGCGTGAGACGCAAATGTGCGAAGTAAAGATAGCGTACTTAATACGGAAGAAACTGTGGCCTACACGGCTAAAAAAAAAAGTATAAAAAGAGAAAACGCAGGTGGCTCTCTCTCGGCTTTGGTGGACTCTTCTTTGGTGGAGACTTTAGCATCATACGATAGAGCTTAGTGAAGACTGTTAGACTACCACGTGGAAGAGTGGCTTTTCTTTAGTTAGAAACCTGGTTGAACAGGAGGCACATTTATCTTAATAGTAAAGTAGTTAAGTTTTGCTTGTATCTTTGTACTCATTGTAATAAAACTTTGAGAAGCTTTTAAATACAAAACCTTGGTTTCGAGTTTTTAATGGAGTGAGTTCTCTCCCCGTGTCTTACTGTACCCACCTCCCCTTATACACAAAGTCGAATCCATCAGTCTTCTCCAATCGTCTCTGCCTAATCGCCAGAAGATCGCTTCGGTACAGGGAGACTGACGACTGCGCGGAAAGGGTGAGTTGCCTCTCTCTCTCTCTAGGAAGGGAGTACGTTTAGGTGATCTCCTGGTTTCCCCAGGGGTCCCTTCTCGTACCTTGACTATAAGACAATACTAGAGGGCTTGGTATACTTGGCATAAATAAATGGTAAATGGTATACTCCAAGTCTAAAATGTGTTGTTACAATTTATCTGAATTATGTAAGACGTAATTTCCTAGACCAATGAGGGAAGGTGTCTGTAAGGTTTGCGTCGGTGCGTCTTTCTCCTCGCTTTGCTGAAAACGAAACAGTGATTAAAACACCTTTCTTAATACAAACATATATGATCTGACTCCATTTTCTTTGTCTGACTCCACTCTCTGAAGGACACAGCCATAGGTCTTATCTTTTTAATGTATCTAAATCAGGGGTGCAAACTCATCAGGGATGAAAAAGGTGACAATGATGCGAACCCGCTAGGAGGGTCCGGGGCATGCTCCCCGGGGGAATATACTGTATTTTATATATAAGAACATTTTGCACATTTTAAAGTTCAATGCATCAATCTGGTGCACTTTGACAACAAAATTATGAAGCTAGATCTATGAAAAATGTTGTGCTGTTGTAAACAATTTTGTGTTCTGGTAACAGTTTCATCATAAACATTCCTGTGTTGAATGTTGCACGGGCACAGGCCAACCCAACCACCCACCCCAATACCCTCCCGACCACCCACTCCAGTCCACTTCACCAAAGCACATTACGTCACAGATCTCCATCAGGTATTAGGCCAAAAAAAGGGCCAACTATAGGAACAGAAAATCAACAGAGGCTGCATCAGGCATGGCCTAGCTTCTCCGTGTTCTTGAAAAAATTTGACAGTGGGAACACATATTCTTTTCTCTTTACATTACTCTTTGAGTATAGCTTGTCAGGACAAGGCCCATTTGCACCTGATTCCTAGTTGAGCCACAGTAATGGCATCCTCCTCCTAAAATTCTCTCATTCTGAAACCAAACTGAAGTAGGAGAGTGGTAAGTTTGTTCAGTTGCAGTGAAGCGCCCGGCAGTAGAAAACGGGTCAGTGCTTCAGATTACATAGGGGCGTACGGTCAGGGGAGGCAGAGCCTCATGAAAAGTAAAAGTCATCATGAAAAGTAAAAAACAAATAATGATAAAATAAATATTAATATATATCTACTGATCTTTGCTTAAAATTTAATGTTTGTATGATTCCGATCATTTTGTGAAAGTTTTGTGTGAGTTTTGTGTGAGGATGACATTGGTTTTTCTGAGACTGAAGCCGTTTCGCCTGAGTCTGACTACTTTTGGTCTGAGACCTGACGCCTTTTCGTTTGAGTCTGACACTTGAGTCTGAGATCTGAGGATGTCCTAATATGAACACCGTACAAGTGACCCCAGTCATCTGTCACAGGCCTTTGTCTGAACAAACACACACACGCACACAGAGACACACACACGCACACACAGTAGTAGGAGTATTATGTGTGTGTCAGGAAACAGATATGGTATAGATCTGTCCCAGATTAGGGGCCTATAGTACAAAGCAGGTTCCACACAGCCAAGTTATCTTTTTATCAATTTGTTAAGTCAGCCCAGGCTTTCCCAATCTAGTTATGAGCATGTTCACATAAAAGGGGCATTGTTGGCACCAGACAACCAATAGCAAACATGGGAAGGTCTAAAGCCGCATAGTTCACTCAAGAAGAACAAACCATAATCCTTAACAAATATGAGTCATTTAAATCTATAACACAGGCTAAAAGCGACACAGAATGTGAGTGCCAACCGTTTGAATGCGTAGGTTAACAGGCTTATCAATATCACTGCCTTATAATTAAGGGGTGAGTAGATGTGACTTTAAATCACAATTGTGTTTTCCGTTAAATGAATGGGTTTGTTAAGAGCAAGCCAACACAACGCAGTTTACACATGCATGATACAACCCCCCCCCACAGACACATACACACACACAAACATCGATATACATATTTAGCTGATAAGTGTGACTTAGATTAGACATTAATTTGTGTAGCGTGTATACAACTATGTACAAACTCACATACACAAATAAATTAAATTAGGACTGAGAAAGTAAAATATAGTCACCTAAGCCATACAGCCACACTACATTTGTATGATCAAGTTTTAGTAGTGAGCAAAGCCACAGAAGTTGTTACTTTGTTAAACATTTACCAGAACGTTCTATTGCAGATTAAATTATACATTATAATATGACTTACCTGAGAGAATGAACAAGAGTACAAGAGAGAGAACATTCATTCTTGGTTGGTTCCCTTGTCCTTTAGTCGAGAGGTGTGCAGTTGCTGGTGTCTAATCTAAACTGTTCAAAAACATGTGGTTTGGTGTTTCGTCCTGTGAGCTCAAATATGTGACGTCCACACCTTCCTCTATTTCTACATTCTACTGAGTAACACATTCAAAGTAACAAGACAGAATATATTTTATATAAATAGTTTTTTTTTTTTACTTTTGCAGTTGTACAGTACCACTTCAGTATGCCTTATGTGTAAATGCACAAGCGGTGATAAGAGTAATGTTATGCTGCAGCAGAATAGAGTCTCTGGTCATTTATACAGAGAGGTAGACTGACCTCTGCTGAATAAAATCTGTAATTGCAGTCACACACACACACAAAGCAAGCTTAGCTCTCTGAGACTGCAACCACAGCCTCCATCATTGTCCTAAAACTAAGCTATCCGAGACTGCAACCACAGCCTTCATCATTGTCCTCAAGCTAAGCTATCTGAGACTGCAACCACAGCCTTCATCATTGTCCTCAAGCTAAGCTATCTGAGACTGCAACCACAGCCTCCATCATTGACCTCAAGCTAAGCTAGTTGTCTATCATCTAGAGTTAGAAAGAACTTGAACAGACACACTTGGCACGTAGTACATTAACAATAACTTACCCAGTAAAAACCCTCTAGCACACACCTGTGAGTGTGTTTGTGTGTGTGTGTGTGTGTGCGTGTGTGTGTGTGATTTCTGAGCAAGATGATGGGCCTCATTTATAAAACGTACTTACACACAGATTTGATCTTAGAGTGTTCGTGCGATCAAATCCACGTCTAAGTACAGATTTATAAAAACCGTCTTAGACGTAGAAAAGGACGTATCTCTACGTCTGGTTCTAGTTCGCGTAAGTACATTTCCTTGTGGCAATACTGGAGTACTGCAGGAATTCGGAACTCTCCGAGCGCCGACACACAGTCACCACCACCGTCCCATTAGGGCTAATGTTAAAAGGCCAAATGAATGTTTCGCTCAATAAAATCAATTAAACAATTTGAATAATTCATACATGAATGAAATTCACGTCTAATAGGTATTCATTTTAATTCCACACGTGTAAAACATTTCGCTCAATTTATAGCCTATAAAAAGCCTGATAGTGACAGTTTTCAGTAGGAGATATGGCTGCATTGGCGTTGTTAGAGGATATTATCCGCGCTGGAGAAAAGTTTTTCGTGATCGCGCAGGAATGTATGTGAAAGAGGATTTTCTGCGTAAAACAGGGTTCCCAATGGCTTCTCACCCCGATTGCGCACACTCAGACAGCCTAGGAAGCCCACTTCAATACAGCACATGCCCGTGCGCGGTCGGTAGTGGAGCGCAGCATAGGCATGCTGAAGGGAAGGTGGCGATGTTTGGATGCATCGGGAGGGAGACTGCTATATGACCCGAAAAGGTTTGCCAGATCATCCTAGCCTGTTGTGTGCTACACAACATCTGTCTAAGCCATGGCATAGAGCTAGGAGAAGACGAAATGCGCATGGACCAAGATGACCACCCTCCCATCCCAGCTGGCTGGAACACGCACATCACTGCGCTGAGAAGACGGGAGCTGATTCACCAACTATACCAACAGTATAATAATAAATGCACACGTTCACATTTTCTTCAGAATGTTTTATTTAGGCACGTTTGTTCAAAGAACCCTCAATAGCGGACAGAGTTCGGCCACAACCTCACTAACAGACTCATTCAAGTCCCTTTGTGAATGAGAAGAGGAAGCTGGTGATGGCCAACGAGGCCCCGATGCTGGTGCAGCAGGTGCTGCTGCCGCAGATGCGGCTTCTGGTGCTGCTCGTGCCGCAGGTGCGGCCGCTGGTGCTTTGGAGACGTGTCTTCTATCATGCCACATACTTTGCTTTTGCCATTACGCCACCAGACCGGCTTTCGAACAATGCTTTGGCCCACATCTGCTCTTCCATCAGAAGAACGTCGATTTCAGCCTCACTATAATTCTTCTTTTTACATGTTTCTTTCTTGCTTGCCATTGTCACAGAGAGTTTGTGCATTGAGGATGCGCTCCGTTTGTGCATTGAGAATATGCTAATTAGATTGAGTAGGGGCGTTTTGAGGGCGGATATTCAGTTGCGCACCATTCCACGATCATTTGTGATTTATATACGCAGGAATGGCGTACACGTGTTTTTTTGTTTAAGATCAAATGTAGGATGGTTTCTACGCAACATTTTATAAATGAGGCCCGATATCTTATATAATTCAGATGAATTGTAACAACACACTTTAGACTTGGTGTATACCATTTACCATTTATTTATACCAAGTATACCAAGCCCTCTCGTATTGTCTTATAGTCAAGGTACGAGAAGGGACCCCTGGGGAAACCAAGAGATCACCTAAACGTACTCCCTTCCTAGAGAGAGAAAGAGGCAACTCACCCTTTCCGCGCAGTCGTCAGTCTCCCTGTACCGAAGCGATCTTCTGGCCATTAGGCAGAGACGATTGGAGAAGACTGATGGATTCGACTTTGTGTATAAGGGGAGGTGGGTACAGTAAGACACGGGGAGAGAACTCACTCCATTAAAAACTCAAAATCAAGGTTTTGTATTTAAAAGCTTCTCAAAGTTTTATTACAATGAGTACAAAGATACAAGCAAAACGTAACTACTTTAACTATTAAGATAAATGTGCCTCCTGTTCAAACCAGGTTTCTAACTAAAGAAAAGCCACCTCGCCCCAAGTTGGTAGATCTACAGATGGCTTCACTAAGGCTCTATCGTATGATGCTAACAGTCTCCACCAAAGAGAGTCCACCAAAAGCCGAGAGAAGAGGCCACCTGCGTTTTCTCTTTTATACTTTTTTTTTGGCCCGTGTAGGCCACAGTTTCTTCCGTATTAAGGTACGGCTATCATTACTTCGGCACATTTGGCGTCATCACGGCTCAAGGAGGTCGGCCAATTTACACTTCCTGGCCTAGTTCTCCATGGTCTTGCTCACGTCTGGTACATCTCAACACACTCAGCAGCTATTTATCCTCACCAGCGATGTTTTCTCACCACTCAAAGCACATTTTCTCCAACAGCATGTTTTCTCATGACACTCAAGCATATTTTCTACAGCAACATCAAGGCACATTTTAGCACAGCATGTTCTATTTATCAATGGTTGTTTCTTGATTCTGTTATTTTATTCTTAAGCAGTTTTAGCAAGCATACATTTTTATTATAGGTTTATCAAACATGGCCTAAGCCTGAAATGAATTAGGATTGATTCTTTGGCTGGCGGGTCCATTTCTCTATGGCACATTCAACAATATATATTTGTGTGTGTGTATTTATCTCCTCATGTCTACATACATGTGTGTGAATGTGTTACTGTGTGTGTGTGCGTGAGTGTATGTATGTTTATGTATGTGCTAGAATATGTGTGTGTGTGTGTGTGTGTGTGTGTATGTGTGTGTGTGTGTATGCTATTTATCTCCTCATGTCTACATACATGTGTGTGCATGTGTTACTGTGTGTGTGTGTGTGAGTGTATGTATGTTTATGTGTGTGCTAGAATATGTGTGAGTGTGTGTGTGTGTGTGTGTGTGTGTGTGTATGCTATTCATCTCCTCATGTCTACATACATGTATGTCTGTATGTGTGTGTGTGTGTGTATATTAAAGTGTGTGTGTGTGTGCTAGTCCCTCTTGTTTTCATTGCCCATCTGCCATGCAACATCCCTCTTGTTCCCTGAGTCCCTGCTCTCTACTGGTATGAGTGGAACTGCAGGTTGAGAGGTGGAGAGGGTGATACTGGTGGGCTGCTGGCTCAGACTTATGGAGACGATACCAGTGCTGGAGTCCGCCTGCTTGCTGGACGGACCGAACCTCTTCCACCACACACTGTACTGGCGCCGCACCTGGAGAGAGAGAGAGAGAGAGAAACCGGGAAGTAGGGTCTCAGGATGAGCTGGAAATGGAATATCTATCCATCCATCTATCTACCTGTCTATCTGTAGCGAAGGGAGAGCGTGGTCAATCCCACCCGGACTTGAACCCAGGTCTACAGGGTGCCAAACATGCACTCTGACCGCAACGCCAAAGAGCCAGGCTCGATGTGTAGTGGCAATCACATCGTCACACTATCTATCTATCTATGTATCTATGTATCTATCAATCTATCTATCTATCTATCTATCTATTTATCTATATATCCGTCTATCTGTCTATCCATATATCCATCTATCTGTCTATCTATCTGTCTGTCTATCTATCTATCCATCTATCTATCAATCTATCAATCTATCCATCTATCTATCTATTTGTCTGTCTATCTATCTATCTATCACAAGTGAAATGTGTGGAGGCTGCGGAGGTCACAACCACTATGTAGACAGAGCAGATACCCCTATCACACCTAGTTTGTTTGTTTACTTATTTATCTACAAAAGGCTGAAACATTAAACTGCTACTTTTGGTTTGTTTGGGCAAAAATGTAATGCAAAAATCACTCTCAGGTCAGATCCTAGAATATCAGTACAGTAAGTTTTTGTTTTCACATACAACTCAGCAGACCCTCCACCTAATAGCACATCTAATATAACCATAATCATAGGCATGTCATAGTTGATGCCATTTCCTGTCATTTGATATGATTTTAAAAATATTTTAATATTTTATATTATTTCTATATTTTATGTTTCCGTATGTTTCTATGGATTTACCTCGATGTTGAGGAGGCAGTGGATCAAGAAGATGGCGGTTCCTTGTTGTGAGTTGATGAACAGGAAGATAACCTCTAGAACCATGTTGCCTTCCACCAATATGCCCAGTGCCCAGGGACAGCCGAGGATGACGAACTGGACCATGATTTTAAACAGCAGGACTCTACAGAGAAATATGGACGTATGAGGCGTAAAACAATCACAAGCCACTCTCTCGCTCCTTCTAACTCTCTCCATCTATCTATCTTTATCTCTGTCTTTCTCTGTGTGTGTGTGCGTGTGTGTGTGTGTGTAAGAGCATGGATCGGGCCGAATTTTTCTGTCCGATCCCGACACGCGTCCGACAGAGTACTAACCGAGCCCGGCCCGAGTCCGACAGCCATTCAAATATTTGTTTCCGAACCCAAACCGAGCCAGACGGAATCAATTTCTCAACTGTTCATACTAATGCCACATTTATGTACGTTTTTTATGAATAGCCTGGCTTTATTAAACTCGGGCATCAAAAGATAAATGCTCGCTCACACAAACAAGCGCTGTTAAACGCACAAGCGTGCACAAGAAGGCCAATAAGCATATTTAAATTAAATGATTCACATTGCAAGAAAACTGTTGTAAAATGGTGCGGCTCCTTTAAGAGCTGCACGTACAGGGTGGGTGTGGTAGTGCTAGAGAGAAAGAACGGTGATGCTTATGAATAGTTTGGATGTAGCGACAGGAGCCAAAAACGTATGTGCTGTAACAGTGTGAACCAGTGTGTGAAGAATAAATCCTCAGAAAGAATACAGTGGGCATTTATTTACTTACCAGCAGCAGACGGAAAGGGAAGGGAATTAACCGCGAAGTTAAAAACATGTAATACTTCGGCCCTGGAGCATTTTTACTAAGTCTCCCCTGCAATCTCCAACTACGGTCAGAGACAGACAGCAGGAAAGGTTAACAAACGGAATGAAATAGCCTACACATTACACACGCTATGCCTTAATAAAACTCACGCTTTATGCTACACCAAAGGAGGCACAACAGACAAGTTGAATTACCATTGAAGATCTTTTTTTTTTCTTGGAAAATTTAAGTGCACGCCAACGTTCGTTATAAAACTATCTACATAGTCCAACCATCGAGGTTTAATCCATGTTGTTGTGGAGAAAGAGGATTGCATCAATCATATTTCATTAAAACTTCACACTTCTTACATTGGACATATCCAACAGCCTAATTAGAATCTGCATCGACTACTGCGCAGAAATATCTCCATACAGTAGATTTCCCTCTGTTTAGTATCGCTTTAAACTCTCCAGATGACAGTTTCTCTTTAACTTCCTCCGTGATGCCATTTTGCCACCTGTAATCGCGTTGTCACAGCTAGGATGTGCTAAATGTGATTTATTATATCCTAAATGTGATTTATTTTATTCTCAAAAACGAACTTCTGCATCATGTGAAGCAGACACGTTGACTTCACTATTTATTAGGATATTTTAAATATGGAATGTTCAATGCATTATCGCGCTGATGTGTCCGAGCCCGACCCGAGCACGATTATAATTTCTAAATATTTGTCCAAAACCCGGCCCGACCCGTCGGGTCCCGATGGGTTCCGACGGGCTCGGGTCGGGTATCCATCCTCTAGTGTGTGTGTGTGTGTGTGTGGTGAGTCAGTCTGTCTCCCTGTCTCTCTCGCTGTGTGTGTGTGTGTCTCCCTGTCTCTCTGCTGTATCTTACCTGGTGTACTTGCACTTTGACACGTCGCTTTGTGCCCCCTTCAGGGTAGAGTGAATAGTGATGAGGATGGTGAGGAAGAGTATGGTGTTGCCCTGGAGAGAGATGAGGGGGTGGGGGGGGGGGGGGTGAAGAGAGACTGAGGTTTCAGAATCTTTACACTTTCCTTCCACGATAATCTATCGTGTTCTATCATGAATTTGCTTTATGTCTTTTACTAATTCTGTTCATCATTCATTTGTTGTCATATTATACATTTGATACCCACAGCCAGGATGAAGTATGCGGGGCCAAGAAAACTCCAGACGAATCCATTCTCTGTCTTGAGCCAGCACCTGTCATGAAACACATTGATTACATAACTACACATACATATATATATATATATATACAGTATATACATATAATTACTATACATACACTGAATACCACTGAGAAACAGTATCAATTCTCGTACGGTGCCTATAGGGCATGGCTTTACACTTGATGATATTTCTTGTGTTGTATTGATGTCTTGTATATTGCATATTTTAAGAAATTCCATTCAGTACATGGACTTCCAAACACAGAAAAGTCAATTGCTAAAAGTAAACCTACAATTGCTACAATATACAATACATCTCTCATACTCTATTTGCAAATTATGTCATTTGTGATATATATTGCATTTTTAAAATAAATTCCTGTCAGTCAGTTTTGACCCCGCCCTCATTCTACTCACTTGTGACTGCCATATCCATCAGGCCACACTGAGGCAGACACGCCCACTATGATCAGTGGGATCCCATAGCCAATCAGGAGGCTGAGCTTCCAATGTAGCCCCGCCCGGTCATTAGGTTTGACCTGCTTGAGCTTCCGTACAGACAGGAAGAGCAGCACGGCCTCTATGGACATCCACATGAAACAACACAGGAAGAGGAAGTGCAGGATGCCTGCCAGCACCTTACACGACACCTGGAAAGATGGATAGATAGATAGATAGATGGATAGATGGATAGATGGATAGATAGATGGGTAGAGAGAGAGGTAGTCGTTAGTTGAAATTAGTGATGGGCAAATTGAGGCTTTGTGAAACACTGAAACCTTTGAAGCAATTGCACAGGATAATGTACCAAGGGTTTTAAAATGTATAGGCCAGCTATTGTTTACTTTCGAAACATTTTGAGGCTTCAGTCAGGGAAAATCATGTGACATGTGGAATTGAATGACACCCAAAGCAGTTTTTTCAAAACATCTGTCTTTCAAACTCTTGAGTGTCATGACGTCTGTTTCGAGCTTCCCATCACAAGTTGAAAGAGTCCAGAGTTAAGAAGGTAAATATAACAAGTTTGTGATGAGGTTGATGATAACATTTTAATGAAATCAAAGGAAGACAGTCGAAAGTTGAAAGGAGAATACTATTGAGAAAGTCTTGCAATTATGCATGTCTGAAAAAATATGCATTTCTGAAAAAAGTGGTTCCCTAAACAACAATTATTTCTGCGACAACATTATTATAATAATTATTATTATTATTATTATTATTATTATCCTAAGATGAAAGTGACATCACCTCATTGGGCCTGATGAGGTGGAGGAAGCTCTGAGTGAACAGGAAGAGGGGTTGAGCCAGCAGCAGACACACACAGAGGTTGAGACGAGACACGTTGGACACCCTGGGGTTCCGTCGACAGAGGGCAAAGGTCATCACAGCCAGGGTCAGGAACACAAGGCCGATAAACACGAAGATGGTGTTCAGCACGTCCACCACAGGGTTACTCTGGAGAATAACCATGCATGTCATTGGTAAGAAAGGACTTTTGGTAAATCTTTTGGTATTGAATTTCATTGAACAATTTGGTGTAAGATCACACATCTCCCTTGTACGTCGCTTTGGATAAAAGCGTCTGCTAAATGACTAAATGTAAATCTTCTTAAGATGCGTATACAGAAAAAAAATACTCAAGCACCTGCCAAAACACCCTTTTGTCAAGGCGTATTTCATGTTTCTCTCACTGAGACCTGAGCCATTAGCATTTGAACCCCTTCCCCCCAGATAGCCTCCTTCCTGCTATCAACAACGCCCTCCCCCCTTCACCCTTTGCCCTCTGTTCTCACCCCCCCACTCAGAGGACCCGCTCCCCCACAGGTGAACCCCCACTCCACTGTCTCCCTTTCCTGCCCTTATCTATGGGGTCTGGTCTTACAACCAACCCCCTTTATTCTACTTGACTACATGTTAGCTTATCCCATTCTATGTGGGTCATTCTATGCAAAATTTTACCTAAATTTCCCTCGGGATTAATAAAGTATCTATCTATCTATCTATGGTATGAATGCCAACACCTCCCTACAGTCAGGTAGGCCATTCTCTGAGCAACATGCTTTGAGGGTGTTTCCATGCTGAAACAACTGCAGAAAAATTGACTACGTCTACCGGTCTGTTCTTCAAGTTTGGCGTACTCATTAGATCCTATCACTTTGTTTGTTTGTTTGTTTTGGGGTGGAGACCTGCCCGTGGCCCTTAGCATGCTGTAAATATGCCAGACAACTGCATTCAAGCTCTAATTTAGTGAGACCGAGCGAGCCCCTGTGCTTCCCCCTTCGACTTCCCACAATAACCAGTTGACGCACGCAATTCAAACGCCCTGTGGTCATTGATGACAGCCAGGGAACGATTCTGTGAAATTAGACCCCTATTAAAACATCTCGAAGGAGCCTGCAATGGGCCAAGAAGCCTAACTTAGACAATAGCCCACCATTAAGTTTAACAACAAGCAAGCAAGCTAGCCTGTCAAAACTCTAAGATTTGAAGAGGTTGTTTCGCTACAACAGTTAGGAAAGTAAGGCAGTCTATGTGGATATCAGAAATATTAGCCTATCCCATTCTATGTGGGTATCAGAAATGTTAGCCTATCCCATTCTATGTGGGTATCAGAAATGTTAGCCTATCCCATCCTATGTGGGTATCAGAAATGTTAGCTTATCCCATCCTATGTGGGTATCAGAAATGTTAGCCTATCCCATTCTATGTGGGTATCAGAAATGTTAGCTTATCCCATTCTATGTGGGTATCAGAAACGTTAGCCTATGCCATTCTATGTGGGTATCAGAAATGTTAGCCTATGCCATTCTATGTGGGTATCAGAAATGTTAGCCTATGCCATTCTATGTCGGTATCAGAAATGTTAGCTTATCCTTTTCTTGTGGACTAGTGATCTGTGAGCTGTGACCATGGACTGGTGAAAAATGAGAAATGATCAGCTTGACCAACATCTTAATATGTTTTCTTTTTTAAAATAGCTTAGGCATATTTCAAAAATTAATGAATTATGTGTTACTATAGGTTACCTTTTAAAAATAACTTAAAAGGTCCGCATGAGATCCTAAAGTGCTTGGCTTTAGTGTTGATCTAGGCTGAGTGAATGTTCTTTTGGCATATAACTCAAATATAAGAAAATACGTAATTGTAACATGTAATATCTTACATCCAGGGTTTGATCAACCGTCATGATCAGGGCGAAGGTGGAGAGGTGTTCACAGGAGCACACGGTGTGTGTAGAGTTGGTCTCGCTGACATGGCAACCATCCTCGATCCAGGCACTGATTCTCCAGTACACACAGGTGAGCTTTTTCTCAGGGCTTGTGAACTGACCAAAGAAACACATTTGAAACAAAGAAGGTAAAATGTTTACAATTAGCGTAATAATAATGCTCACGTTCTTCCAAAACATGTAAAATAATTGTCTTTCCTTTCAGTCTACTAATGTCTGTGCAGTTCACTTAATGTAATATAGCAATATATATATTTCACTTTTCACGTCACATTTCACAGTCACTTTTTCAAACTGGAATATTAAATAAAATGGAGACCTACTAAGAAATTTTGCATCGTGAGGTTGACTGGAATCAGTAGAGCCTTGTTAAGTGTATCGGGCAAGATGACAGAGATCACATTAGACATCATTTTTGCATTTTTACTGGGTCCTGCTTCGAAGAAGCTGGCATTAAGGACCTCCTGCATGTTTTTGTAGACCATGAGGACCACTGCTGCTGAACCTAGAGGCCAGAATGGCAACAAAGTTAACTTTTGATTAGGCATGTTAAGGGACAATCATTTACATGTTCAAAATCCGGTTTAACCTGGCCCCCCCACCACTATGCAGCCTAGTCACGTTTAGAACAGCAGCAACCAGTGCTACTCGAGGGGCAGCAAGAGGAGACTGTGATATTCCTTTAAAAAAAAGTGTATTTGGACAGTCGGTTTTCTCAGTTAGGTCAGCCCGGGAATGGAACCATCTCCCTCAGAACATTAGAGAATCAACCTCATTTAACTGTTTTAAAAGTAATCTCAAAACATGGTGGATAAATAACCAAAAATGTGATCACTAGTGGGTAAGCAGTAGAACTTGTATAGCAGTAGAACTTGTATATTAGGATTGTATTTTATTGTATTGTATCTTATTTTATTTTATTTTTTTGATTTATTGTCAATGTTATGTTTGATATACGTTAATGCCTTTTTTAGGTTGTATAGCCTTTTTCACTCTGGCAGGGGGACTGCCAATGGAAACTAGCCTTTTGGCTATAATTGGGTGCATTTACATTTTAATGTTCATGAATGTACACTGTCCCTCCTGATCAAATAAACAAATTGATTGATTGATTGATTGATTAACCATCATGGTCAATCACAAAGACCACAGATGCTGAACCTAATGGCCAGAATGACAACAGAGTTAACTTTTGATCAGGCATGTTATTGGACGACAATTAACCATCATGGTCCATCACGAGGACCATAAATACTAAATCTAGAGGGTAAACGGAAAAAATAGCTTTACTTTTAATCAGGCAACCCAGCGGACACTCATTTTGATATCATTCATCTCAGTGTCAGAATTTAGAGGATCCTGAATGCTATATTAGAAAGACAGCAGTGGAATAGTGTGTAGGTGGTGAGTCGCTGGCGTACCGTGGTTTTTCCGAGCGATTCCCAGGAGGTCGATGTCCAGACGGACGTTGGAGATTACCAGCTGAGGGACACTAGTCAGGGTGGTGTTTGGCCCAATGCTCAGGATCTCCACCTCTGAGGGAACATATCGGGGAGAGACAATCTTAACCAACCAGGATGGAGAAACGATCTTAACCAACCAGGAGGGCTGCAGTGTCATAATCTGGTCCAGAGCTGACTGCTGTTGGAACTGCAGTTTGAATGGGGACAACTACCTCACATCTATCTAGCTATCTAGCTATCTATCTATCTGTCTATCTATCTATCTATCTATCTATCTATCTATCTGTACAGACAAACTATAACTACCTCACATCTATCTATCTATCTATCTATCTATCTTTCTGAACCCTAAGACTACAACTACCTCACATCTATCTATCTATCTGAATCCACAAACTGCGTGCGTGCGCGTGCGTGTGTCTGTTTGTGTGTGTGTGCGCGTGTGCGTGTGTGTGTGTGTGTGTGTGTGTGTGTGTGTGTGGTTTAAAGCTTAACGTCAGCAGTACCCGTGGTGTTGGTGGTGAAGTTTCTGCTGGACTGAGTGTGAGTGGGCTTCACCAGTCTGGAAACCAGCTGTCTGTGTGTGTGAGTGTGAGTGTGTGTGTGTGTGTGTGTGTGGTTTAAAGCTTAACATCAGCAGTACCTGTGGTGTTGGTACTGAAGTTTCTGCTGGACTGAGTGTGAGTGGGCTTCACCAGTCTGGACACCAGCTGTTCAGTGGCCTGGAGCACACCCTCTCCCCTCGAGACCAGACTGTCTGGTGGGGTCTTCAGTAAAGCATCTAGGAGACCGGACACCACCTGTGTGTGTGTGTGTGTGCGTGTGGGTGTGTGTGTGTGTGTGTGTGTGTGTGTGTGTGTGTGTGGGGTGGGGGCAAAAAAAGTTGACAATCAGTTACAGAGAAACACTAAATAAACCATTGCTAATGGTATACATTATTATACAACATTATATGTAACTGACACCACCTTTTGAATGCAAAGAAAAAAAAAAAGTCACCCCAAATTCACTGGCTTAATTTACAGAACAACAGCCTTCATACCGGGGAGGGGCAATGCTTACAATGTGTTCAAATGTCTATGTTAGAAAATCCAGATTCCTACTTTAGTTTCTTTTTTTTTTGTAAAAAAAGCGATTGGGATTGATTGACCCTTATGAGATGGGCTGAGTTAATGGTGTTCGTCATACGTTTCCTGTATTGTCCAGTCATCCACTGAAAAACACTTATGCATCTTATGTGTCTCATATCTCATGCGTCTCATATCTCATGCGAGCGACCTGGTGTATCATTTGAAAGCAGGCCTTACCGTCAGCGGCAGACTGGTCGACACAGATGAATTCTGCTCCAGTTTTTTCAGAAATTCCAGTTTGCACCCCACGTCTGACTCCTACAGCACAAGATAACAGATGCCAGTCAAGGTCGTGAATGGGCTGGATGGGTGTGGGAAAGTAGGCCGAATAGTCTACATGAACCTGTTAACCTGAGTTTTGCACAGCAGCTTCCATAGCACAATGTCACCAAATACACAGGTTAGCATAGCAACTAGCCTTCAGCAGTGCTTCCTCAACTGTTGTGGGTGGTGTTAGCATAGCAACTAGCCTTCAGCAGTGCTTACTCAACTGTTGTGGGTGGTGTTAGCATAGCAACTAGCCTTCAGCAGTGCTAGCTCAACTGTTGTGTGTGGTGTTAGCATAGCAACTAGCCTTCAGCAGTGCTTACTCAACTGTTGTGGGTGGTGTTAGCATAGCAACTAGCCTTCAGCAGTGCTAGCTCAACTGTTGTGGGTGGTGTTAGCATAGCAACTAGCCTTCAGCAGTGCTTCCTCAACTGTTGTGGGTGGTGTTAGCATAGCAACTAGCCTTCAGCAGTGCTTGTTCAACTGTTGTGGGTGGTGTTAGCATAGCAACTAGCCTTCAGCAGTGATAGCTCAACTGTTGTGGGTGTTTGCAAGACTTGCAAGAAGGCTTCTGTCTGTTGCCTGTCTGTTTTGTCTTAACTCACCAGTTCAGGCAAAAATCCTTATAACATGGTAATGAATGCCTTATAACACATGGCAAAGTTTAAGTGATCCTGTTGTAGAATTCCATTAATAGTTCATAACATTGTGGAACTGATACTGTCCTACACTGCACAGACATCCTAGTACCAGGTCATAGCAAGTCGACATAGTAGCTTTGGGATGGTTTTCATTCTCACAACGACTAGTTGTAAACAGTATATTCTGTTAAAAAAGATGAGAGGTGAGCAGTTCCACGTAACACTTTACCTTGCATTGCTCTGTAATGCCTCTGACAAGATCTAAAAAAAAGAAACAGGACGAAACATCAAATAATTAAAAAACAGTAGAACCAAGGAAAAAAAACAGATGTTATTTGACTATTCTGCGATCCTTCATTCCCGACGTCCGTATGCTTGTCATCTCCTCTCAGGAAAGTGTTTTTTCTCGTTTTGGTCATGGCCTTAGTTACAGTTTCTATATTGTCTTAGCCGAGTGCGACTCGTGGTTTTTGTTTCACGCTACGGCGTTTAGTTTTGTTCGTTTTGAGAGTTCGACTCTGCTTTTTGCTTTCTGCGCCTTAAGTGCCAGTTTCCTTAGTTTGCTGCCAGAGCTTAAAGCCTGCGCCCCTCCGTGGGTTGCTCCACGTGTATCAACGTGTGAGAGGATCTGTTCCTAAACGTGTGTGTCTCCTACAACCTGTTGCTCTGTCCAATGTGTGTTAACTGGCTGTTCGTCCACAATAAACTCTATTCCATCAAACTACATCTCTGCGTCCGTCAGTCCCGTGACAGGTATTCCCATGTCAGTTGGATGTGGACTGTGCTTCCTTCGGCATTGGCCCACGGCCGGATTCACATGGACTTGGATAACTGCCGTGGTGTATTTATATTTTAGAACAAGCTTGTAATAAATACTATATTTTTGTATCAGAAACTGTTGTCTGGATCAATCTGTGGAACCTAAGTAGTTAAAAGTAAACTAGAGTCCCATCTCTGTAAACTGAGTGGCGTAGTCGGTCTACACTGCCGCTCACCCATTACATATCTTATTTATTTATATATAATCACTATACATATGTACATACTCTGCACCTTTCTGCTTTTTTGCACTTCTGGTTAGATGCTAACTGCATTCCGTTGTCTCAGTCCTTGTACTCTGTGCAATGACAGTAAAGTTGATTCTAATCTAATATAATCAAATTTGTTTAGCAGTTGTAAGTACTGACACAAAGTTTAGTTTGGTGATTTCTGTTTTCCGTAAGTGGACATCATTTATGCCAGTGTGAATGATAATTTTAGAGTATCTGCGTTTAGAGTTAGTGATTAGTTTTAGGTGAGAATTTATGTTGTTTGCTCTAGCTCCAGGTATGCAGTTCACTGTTTGTGACGGGGTTGCTGACTTAATATTTCTCATTTCTCAGAGTAGAATCGCCAATTAACAGAACTTTATCATCAGCACCAATGCTATTAATGGGGGAGAAACGGTTTGAAATTGAGATGGGTTGTAAGTGTGTCTCGAACATTGATTTTTTTTTGACGTCCTTGCTTTACTGTGACCCATTTGTCTTGAATTCTGACTTGCAATTTAGGCTGCAGTATTACGACATGTTTGCTAGAAGGCGGAGTAGCGTTGGCTAATGTAATTACATCTGCTGGCTGGTTTTCGCTAGTTAGGCCTAACACGTTCATATAGTCTACATTGTGGAGATGTGATTCAAGTAAAGATATCCTCGCTTCCAGGCTTGCCAGTTGCCTACACTTATTGCAAGTATTGTGACCGCTGAAGGAGGTTGGGGAGTCGCATGTTACACGCCAGGCAGCAGACAGAGATAGCACGAGAAGCCATGGCACTGGGAGCCAACCAGGAGCAGTGACCCGAGAGTGACAGAGAGGGAGATAATTTCCAGAGTTGATGTAATAGTAGTTGTAGTGAGCATCAGCATTCTAAAAAGGCTAAAGTGCACGGTAGGTAGCAGCAACTCTATCAAACAGGAAATGACGTCCGGGAGCTTCTGAGAATAGGGTCCGTGAGGAAACAGTTCAAAACAGTTATCCAAAATGACAACTTGGATGACTTTGCAAATCCAGTCAGCTCCTACATAAGCTTTTGTGAGGAGACCTGCAGCCTATCAAAATACCATCTATCTATACAACAACAGCAACAACAACAACAACAACAGCAACTATTCCATATACCATCCACTTCCAAGTGACAGGGCTCGCCACAAAATAAAAAAAATAAAGGAAATACACTTGGACCTCAGTGGAGTTTGTCTACCTTTCCGGACGTGGTCTAGGTTATCTCCTCCCTCAAGCCATAGGTAATGATGGAGTCTTTAGCTAATGAAGTGGTGGGTGTTTACTCTGTTCTACTGGTGCTGTGACTGAGAGATGTACATAACTGAAATATTGCATTAAATATATGTTTAAACGGTTCCAGGACTGCCTGACTTTCTCAACAGAATGGCACATCACGGCTAAGTACTGTATATACAGTTGGAGAGACAGAGACACTACTCACTTGTGCACCTGCCCTGTCTGTTGCCATAGTTGCTGTGACCAGGATGACATGCACAGGTGTAACTTCCCTGTGTGTTTATGCAGTTGCCCTCCGACTCTGAGCCGCAGATGCCTGGGTCTGTGTCACACTCGTTTATGTCTGAAAGAGACAGAGAGAAGAAGAGAGAGAGGGAGAGAGAGATTATGACTCATTATCTTCATTGTATGTCTCTTGATGTTGTGTACTTTATGGTTTTGGAGAGACAGAGACAGAGATAGTAAGTCATGATATGAGCAGTTTTTATATACCGTAATTTCCGGACTATAAGCCGCTACTTTTTTCCCACGCTTTGAACCTCGCGGCTTAAACAATGACGCGGCTAATTTATGGATTATGATACCTGTAACCGGTGGCTTTGTGTTTACGGTGGCTTTGTGGAGCTAGGATGCTAGCATGGATGCAGCCGCATGGATGCTTAGTTCCACGCGATTTCTCAGCATCTCTCAATAACTTAACTAATGTCAAAATAACCACAGTCTACCGGCGTAGACAGAACACAACTCAAAACAGTTTACAACAATACAAATCCAGTCTTTTCAAGTTCTTTAACTCACTGGTTTCAAACTAGCGTCTTTCTTCATTCAAAAATATGAGCATATTTGCCTTTGGAGTCAAAAATGTATTATTTTGTTTGCATTTATTTCATGAAATTTCACCATTTTATGATTTGTTTATACCTATCTTTTCTATCTTGTTTATAGTTAATCTTGTTACTTGAACACACTGAGTACGAGAAAATGTGTACTGTCCCTTTAAGAGACTACCGTAGGCTAAGTGTAGCTGTCATCATATTTTTCAGTCTTCGGTTGCTGATCTGCCGTTGACTCTTGCCTTCTTTCCCCTCTTTTTTACACAATTGTTTTGTTGCATTTGCTGCACGTCGCGATGTTTGAATATTTTTGTGCGAAATACAGCCACACTTTTGACCGTTTACCTTTCGGTATTTTCTCTGTTAAAAGGTTGATGGCTAGTTCTATTTGTGCTTGCTCTGTGAAATGCTGCCTGCTCTTCACCGTCATAAGACTGTTGCTATGAAAACATCAATGAGCGTGAGTGACACAGGACAAAGTTTACATTGGGAGCTGGGGCAGTTTTACATGTGCCCCGCGGAATCTGCCTAGCAACCGTTTTCAATTGGCTCAAGCACCGAAATGAAGCACCGAAATCTGCGTTGCATTTCGGTCCGGGTAGGTACCGGTTGTATTGGAACCGGTTCCATATTGGTACCGGTTCTCGGTCCCCAACCCTAGTTATGAATGAATGGTGTGCTAACGGTCACATATTAGAACGTAACGTATCTAAATGAATAATAATTACATTTTACGAACTAACACAGTTCATAGAATTTAAACATAGGTCACTTAAACATATTTATCACAGTGTGAGACAGCTAAATAACTTAGTCATTGTTTTTGAGCGTGCGAGGGAAAGCATAATTTAATAGAGGCTTACTAGACATGTGCGTTTCTAACTGTCACAGTTGTCAAAGTAAAAGTCCGTCAACAGAAAGAAATACAATACTGTGTGCGTGCAAGGATGGATTACCGAACGGGCTGAACGGGCCCAGGCCCAAGGGCCCCTGAGCTCAGGGGGCCCTAAACCAGAGCCTCTGCGTGAAGTCGATGTTATTAACTTTGCTTGCTGTCAATTGTTTTTAGACTTTGTATTTGTTAATATCAGAAGTGGCTTAAATGTATCTCTTATTTGCGGTTGGAAGCGGTGTATTTTGTTACACGTCCTGACCAATGGTTTCATAATCCGTCCATGTGTGCGTGTCCATAGCAACAATACACTACAACATGAAACATTAAATCACTCCAAGCAATATACATTTGCTGACCTAAATCAGATGCTATTTGTTATTACTTGAGGTTATTTCAATAATTGACAATTTTAAGCTTGGCCTACCATGTTATGGGCGCGATGAGGGAAAAAGCCCCCCTTGTTCAAAGTAGGGAATGACAGAAAAAGTTTGAGAACCACTGCGGTAGTTGAAGATGGAGAGAGCTGAGGGATTGTTGGGCGGAAAGTCTCTGTTTAAGAGCCAAAATGACGGAACAATCGACAAAACTGAAGTTGTATGTAGCATTTGTCAAGCTGAATTTAGCTATCACAGAAGCAGCTCGTCTTTAAGTTATCACCTTAATGCAAAGCACCCGACAGAAAGCCGTCCCAGGTTAGATGATCGATTTACCGTCGAGGGGCACCATTGTGTTTGAAAAAAAATACAATTAAATACAATTACAAATACAATTGTCTAAAATACACGCTGTATGAAGTGATTACTTGTTAATTTATAAGATTTAGTCTTAAGAAGAAAAAACTACTTTTAATCGCGATTAATTAATTGTTCATTTTTTTTTTATCGATTGACAGCCCTAAAAAAATATATATATTTTTGGGCTTTTTGCCTTAAATCGGATAGGACAGTGAAGGGAGACAGGAAATGAAATTGGGAGTGGGATCGGGAAATGGCCGCGAGTCAGATCTGAACCCGGGTCCCCGTGGTCGCTCAGACCCATTCATGGTCAGGCTGCTGCTTGCGCCACAGCTCCCCGGAGCTGAGGATCTTGTATGAATCTTTGAATGTTGTTTCTCAGGAGTTTTTACGTGCGTGTGTGATGTGAAGGTAGTGGAGATGTAAGCTTAATAAGTGTCCGTTACATCTGTGACAGAAAGTATGTCAAAAGTGTAGACCTCATCTATAGATCTCCTACCAGATGAAGAAGACGTTGACGGGGTTGGTGATGGTGTCGGCAGTGTTGTAGTGGTCCAATCTAAAAAAATAAGACATGTGCACATTAGATGGAGAATGAAAGAGTTAGAATCCCCTCTGCCTACATGTATGTGTTGATGTCTCTCTGTGTTAGTGTTAGTATGGAGTGCAGAATCGAAGAGGGCTATGTGTATGCTTTTTATGCGCCTGTAACTGAGTGCAGTGAAAGTAATGTATGTGTAATGTTTTTTTCTGTGCATGTATGATAATCTGTTTCTGTGCATAGGTGAGGTAAAAGTAGTGTGAAGTATACACAAAGTATTGTAGTATTCCTCTCTGGTTTTACTGCTCTATTTTTAACAAATGTTTTTTTTAAAGTCACTTTGGACAAAAACGTCTGCCAAACATTTCAACTTCTTGTATTTCACATACATAACCTGTACACATACACTGCAACACATGTCACAGATTATAGAAAGTACTGTTTGTAGATAGCTGTACTGTTTAACTGTTTGATCCTAAAGTGTTACCGTACTATGAGCGGGTCTCGCGGGATTAACTTCACGTTATTGGTTATGTTGTTAGCGGGAGCTCGACACACATGGATGCTCTTGGTGTAAACTATGGTTGTGAATAAAGACGGTTTCAACTCTCATTTGGATACTTTATAACATAAAACAACACTGTTGATATTTGGCCTAAACAGCAGTAGATAATAACATTGTCCCCTACCTTTCAGTGTGAGCTGAACGTGATTAAAGAGAGCCAAGTATCCATTTGTGTCCCAGTTCATTTCTACACCACACCAATAGGAGGCAGCGTGAAACTTGTTGAAGTTCCTCATGGTCGTGATGAGGACCCTCGCCTTTCGGTCATCGACTAGAGAGAGAAGCGGTGTTCCGTTCTCCCACACGTGATCTTTTTGAACATCCCTCTTGTAGCGACAGTCATGCATACCAAAACTCTTGCAGAAGAACTTGACACTTGGTATGTGGGCATCGAGGTACGGGCTGGTGATGTTGAT
Organism: Clupea harengus; assembly: GCF_900700415.2. NCBI lineage: Eukaryota > Metazoa > Chordata > Actinopteri > Clupeiformes > Clupeidae > Clupea > Clupea harengus. Next base: position 17,126,670 of record NC_045175.1, on the reverse strand, counting down.
GTCTTGACCTGCAGGCACCATCATCTTAAGACCTTTCCCACAGCAAGAGTCTGTGTGTGAAAAAATTGAAGGACACATCAACTGTACATCGACTTGTCCAACTTCATGTTATAGTCTACAGTAAGCAGTGGTGGAATGTAACGAAGTATTTTTACTTCGTTACTGTACTTAAGTAAATTTTTACGTATCTGTACTTTACTTAAGTAAAAATAATAGTGCATACTTTTTACTTTTACTCCATTACATTTTTTAGCTATTATCTATACTTTTACTCCGCTACATTTCTACAATATGTGTTGTTACTCGTTACATTTTATGAACACAGTTTCGCCAAAATGTTGCCTACACAAAACTATGGATTGCGTTGCTGTTTTGGAAGTTTAAACCAATCAGGTGGCTCTATCAACTCTAATGATATCAGAGTGCGCGTTTGGCAGCAGCACTAGCGGTAGCTTTGCGAGTTATACCTGAACATTCAACAGACAGCCTGACTACTGCCTATTCAACCTATGGATCCAGAGTCGGCCTGAACTGAACCCTCTGATATGAGCCACCCTTGGCCCTATTTAAAAGATATGTTCGAGTTCAAAGGCCCCAAGAATGACTCCTGGAGGTTTCAATGCGTTTCCTGTCTCCCTCAAAAAAAGGAGTTGCTAGCCTTCAATAATTCGCCCTCAAATTTAAAGTAGCATATCGAGGTAAGCATTGCTACGCTAAGTTAATGTCCCTGACTTTTGAATATTGATACATGTATTTAAATCGCTAGCGTGCCTTGTTCTGTCCAGTTTTACAATTACATTAGTTTTTTATGTTCCATGTTTCCCTTTTTTACACGTTTACAATTAAATAAAAGATTTAACCCTCCTATTATGTTCAAATTTTAGCCACATCTATTATGCTTGGGGTCAATTTGACCCCAGCAATTTAAACCTCCAAAAAATTATTATAATTCTTTTTTTTTACCCACGTTTTTGTGTCAGGTACTTTAGGTTTGTTTGTTGACTACCTAAATAGCCCTTAAAAATAAAACAATACCCCCACCCACCCTCTTTATACATCCAGAATACATGTTACGCGACTATGGAGAAATATGCAGATCCCCATAAAATCTCACTGATTGACCTAAAATTGGAAAGAGATATCTTTCTGGTGTTTTTATGGCTTCATATTATTTCTAAGTACATATTGTTGCTATCTATAACATTTGGAGTAAAAAACTATTTCTTTTATCAAGAAAAGTAACAATGTGATGAAAAAAGTTGATATTTCTTGTATATTTTATACAATTAAAACAGCCTGGGGTCAAATTGACCCCAAACAACACCTATGCGTAAAGTATGTGTACAGGACATTGAAAACATATCCTCATGTTAATTTTGTCTTTACCCAGTTGTCCCCACTAAATTAGGAAACGTCATTAAATATGAAGCAAAAAAAATGATGTCAAACATTTATTTAGAGACGTTAAACATTGAATGGGGTCAAATTGACCCCAAACATAATAGGAGGGTTAAAGATATCACATGGTGTCTTTATTGGTTTGGCTTAATGGTATTAACTTTGCAAATAATCCCTGGTAGATAACTTGTCATCCGCAGAATTGTAAGATATAGTGTGAACAGTATTACAGATGGTATGCACAATAAGTACACCAACCTTTCCAATTAACAAATGTTGTTGCTTATAATTATTACTAGTAGTGACATCTGTAGAGGCACAAATACCAGTAGCTATTTCTTTATCAAAATGGCACAGCCTAGACATTGAGAGACAACCCATTGCGTGAGTACTTTTACTTTTAATACTTAAAGTAAATTTAAAAGTAAGTACTTTTTACTTTTACTTAAGTAGGATTGTTGATGTAGTACTTTTACTTTTACTTTTATTTTCCTGGGTACTTGTACTTTTACTTAAGTACTAACCTCCACCACTGACAGTAAGTCTATCAAATAAAATGAAGTGACGCATTGATAGCTATGTCCTATGAGTAAACAGAGATTAAAATGTCTTTTCTATGTCTATTTTTTTTCTCATTTGTTTCGGCCATTCATTTTGTAATGTAATCAGATAATCATAGTTGTGTTAGATGATATTATGATGATGAGGATGATGATGATGATGATGATGATACTGCAAGTTTGACTATAAATGGATTCAATTTAACATGATTACTCTATACGTGGCACTAATACTGACGTCCAAATGGAGTAATGTTACTCATGCCCATCCCTAGCTACTAGCTATTCATCTATCTTATCGAATTGAAACTGTATGCCCGTATTAGAAAGAATTTAGAATGTTTGTGGTCAAATTTTGCAAGTATTTGAGTCACACAGCTGGTGAAGTGATCACAAGTAGAGCTGACTAATGCTGTCATGCTAACACACGCTAACATAGTGTGTGAGCATCATGGAAATAAGCAAACAAAATAGTGAATAACCAATAGAGATAATGTTTTGATTCCACCTGACAATCATTTGCGTCCTTCTAAAAAGCTACATAACCGGATATATAGTAAAGATGGAGACAGCTAAGAGCTCAGAAGGTTTTCACGACAGATATAGAGTTGGCTTATTTTCTCCTGAACAGCTAAGCATTGAGCTATAGCGAAAGTTAGTTAACCTTAACTAATTTATCATGGCTACTTACAGGGATAGCTATTTTAATTAATTTCAACATTCCAGGACTTGCATTCATACCCTGTGGTACGGGTGCAGCTGGGTTATCAAGGCAGTGAGTATTTGAGACACACAGCCGGTGAAGTGATCCCAAGCAGAGCTGTCTAATGTATCATGCTAACACACGCTAATGTATCATGCTAACACACGCTAATGTATCATGCTAACACGCGCTAATGTACTGCTATCAGTCACACCAGAGGAGCAACGGGCCAGGGATGTTTAGTACCTCTGCTACGCCCAGCGTGACATGATTTTACGACAGCAACTGCAATTTTGAATCTAAATTGACTAAATGTTTTCAATGTGATTACTCTATTTGTTGCACTAATACTGACGTCCAAATAGAGTAATGTTACTCATCGGCAGTGTTAGGCACTCTCTTCTCGTTCATCCTCTGGCTCTTCCTCGCTGTACTCTGCGTCTTTCTTTTCTCTCAAAGGTAACAATATGCTTGTACGTGTCTTTTGTGTGAGCGGTGGGGATGGCTTGCAGATTTTCATTGATTTGAATTACTGATCTCACAGATTTCAGTCATGTTAACTTGACAGATATGCAGGACCTGCACTTTCTCTTCTCTCTGTGGCTCTTCCTGTAGATCATCTGCGTCTTGTACCACTTGGACATGCACTCTCTTCTCCTCCTCCTCCTCCTCCTCTTCCTCTCTCTGCTTCTCTCTCTAGCTCATCCTCTCTGGCCTCTAACTCTTGTATCAGCGGCACCTGACCAGCCCTCACTGGCTTCACTTGACACTGGTGAGGCCACTTCCTAACTGAGATCTCAGAACCTGGCAACCTGCATAGGCTTCGAGTCTGGGGAGGAAGGGGAGGGGGGAGACAACAATCTCCAATAATTTGGAATGCAGTACCGATTTTAAACACCTGGCTGCCAGTCTACATAATGCTCCTTTCTTGGTGTCTGCATTTCACAGCATCACTTCCTGTTTTCAACTTTCAACCACACGTATTGTGCAAATTCAATTTTCTCAAAAGTCGGCCTACCCAGTGACACACTAAGCATTGCAGTACAGTCAAAAGAATCAAGTAAATAGACATAAACAGACATGAAGACAAACAAGCGGGCCTACGACCAATTAAAACAGGATTACAAACATAAAATATACATAATATCAAAAACATATAACCATTATACATAAAAATAACAAAACATTTAACATAAAACCAATTCCCTGTTTATACAAACAAGCCCAAAACCACACTCAGACACACAATCATATATACAGGCAGTCTCTCTCTCTCCCTCTCTCTTTATGTTATCACTCATAGACACAGGCAGTATCTCTTTCTCTCTCTTTCTCTCTCTTCTCACTCATATACACAGGCAGTATCTCTTTCTCTTTCTCCCCCTCCCTCTCTCTCTCTCTTTCTCTCCCTCTGTCTCTCTTTTATCACTCATACACAGACAGTATCTCTTTCTCTCTCTCTTTTGTCACTCATATACACGGGCAGTATCTCTCTCTCTCTCTCTCTCTCTCTTATCACTCATATACACAGGCAGTCTCTCTCTCTCTCTCTCTCTCTCTCTTTTTTATCACTCATACACAGACAGTATCTCTTTCTCTCTCTCTTTTGTCACTCATATACACGGGCAGTATTTCTCTCTCTCTCTCTCTCTCTCTCTTATCACTCATATACACGGGCAGTATCTCTCTCTCTCTCTCTCTCTCTCTCTTATCACTCATATACACGGGCAGTATCTCTCTCTCTCTCTCTCTCTCTCTCTCTCTCTCTTATCACTCATATACACGGGCAGTCTCTCTCTCTCTCTCTCTCTTTCTCTCTTATCACTCATATACACAGGCAGTCTCTCTCTCTCTCTCTTTCTCTCTTATCACTCATATACACAGGCAGTCTCTCTCTCTCTCTCTCTTTCTCTCTTATCACTCATATACACAGGCAGTCTCTCTCTCTCTCTCTTCTCTCTTATCACTCATATACACAGGCAGTCTCTCTCTCTCTCTCTCTCTCTTATCACTCATATACACAGGCAGTCTCTCTCTCTCTCTCTCTTTCTCTCTTATCACTCATATACACAGGCAGTCTCTCTATCTCTCTCTTTCTCTCTTATCACTCATATACACGGGCAGTATCTCTCTCTCTCTCTCTCTCTCTCTCTCTTATCACTCATATACACGGGCAGTATCTCTCTCTCTCTCTTATCACTCATATACACAGGCAGTCTCTCTCTCTCTCTCTCTCTCTCTCTCTCCCTCTCTCTTATCACTCATATACACAGGCAGTCTCTCTCTCTCTATCTCTCTCTCTTATCACTCATATACACAGGCAGTCTCTCTCTCTCTCTCCCCCCCTCTCTCTCTGTCCCTGTCTGTTATCGTTTCTCAAAATGAAAACATATTAATGATTTTGAACAGATGGGAGAGCTCTTACCTTCCTTCACCTCTAGGGTGATCTGGGTTTGTATGTCACCCACAGCACACAGGTACTGCCCAGTGTCCTGTGTGGTAAGCTTGGCCAGGCTAACGGCCAAATATCCTGTGTCGTTGTTGGAGAAGAAGAACCTGCCCTTCTCTGCACTCTGATCGCGAATTCTTATCAGATCCACACAGCCGGAACCCTGGCGTTTGCAGAGGTACTTTTCACTGCTAAGGCTGGCGTTTGGGTACGCACATTTGATCCGGACGGCTCCCCCGAGGTAGCCTGTTACATTGATGCCCTCTGCCCCAGCTGTCAACAACATCAACATGTTATGTTTTCATGTACTTCACAACTTTTGTTTTTCATATGGAAAGATTGTTGTCTGTACACAAATTATGCCAAAGCTTGGAACTGTATACTAGATTATTTATTTCACTACGCCCACTGGACAGATTGACAAACATCACTATGCCTCTGACAAACATGACTATATATTCATTACAAAATAATGTAAAGTAGAAAGCGAGAGAAAGAGAGAAGAAAGCTAGAGAGAGAGAAAAGAAAGCAATAGAAAGAGAGAAGAAAGCGAGAGAGAGAGAAACAGGCGGGCAGCAGTGTAGCCAGCGCTGGTCTTTCGCCCATGAGGTCATCACAGGGCATCAAGCTTACCTGCTATCAGGAAGAGAGTGATCATGTGACTTACCTGCTATCAGAAAGAGAGTGATCATGTGAAGGGTCTTCATCTCGACGTGAGGGTCCTCCCTGGTTCTCTTGTGCCGTCAAACTGATGAATCTCCTTCTAGCTGCTGGTGTGTGGCGTTTGGCTTCCTGTTTGCTGCTCATTGCTCAACACTGACCTGTCACCATTAGTATTCGTTTTGTGTTAACAATCAGCAAACTCTAACCAAACGTTCCAGAGCAGGCCCTACCTCTATCCTGACGTCTGCGTGTGATGTCATCAATTATAATTCTTAGAATTGACAACAAACCAAGTGTTACCCCACAGCCTAATTTTCCAGCTGGATACCTGAAGCACTACATGGGTGAAAGGTCTTAAAACCAGTCTTGTTTCAGGGGAGATATACATTCGAATACTACCAATGCTAACATTAATATTGGTATTGTATATAATACATATATAAGATATATGTACTGATACTAATAACATTACTAACACTAACGCTGATAATATCAATTTGGCCTGCACATGGGGAACTGAGTGGACTTTGCAAACATCGAGCTCTTATCTCACGCCTCTCTCCCTCCTCCCTCTCCTCCCCTCATTTCCAGTCTCTCTCTCTTCATATCACCCCATCACTGGCAGCACGTGGGCGACGCGGTTCAAGCTGAAGCATCTCAGTATGGAAGTTCCCTATTTCACATGTAAGTAAATGGATTGCAACATAGCCTGTGTCTCTATCTGTCTGCGTGTCTGGCTTGTCTTTCTTTTTCTCTGAGGGCCTGTCTGTCTGTTTCTTGTCTTTGTCTGTGTGGGGTCTTGTTTGTCTACAAGACACTAACCCTCCAGCACACAGCTGTGTGTGTTTGTGTCTGTGTGTGCGTGTGTGTGTTTGTGATTGTGAACAAGATGATATCTCATATAATTCAGAGAAATCCTAACAACACACGCCTTAACCCACAGCCACATTTTTCAGCAGCAAACACTACATTAGCTTAGGATCTTAAAAACAGTTTAGTGTCAGTGGTTATATAATGTTAATGCTAAAGATGGCTAATGCTAATAATGCTAATACTAATAATGATGCTAACATTAATACTAATGCTATTACTAATACTAACACTAATAGTATCCATTTGGCTTCCACGGTTCGACATGACAGACTGACTGGACTACTCCTTGATGGGATCATCTTATGCTATTCAGGGGAGTCTAATGGAAATATTAATGCAGGCCATTTTAAAAAGTCTGCTCTCACAAGGGAGGGCTCAGTTAAAGTGTTGCATACGGCAGCATCCAACCCGGTGACAGAACGACATGCCAGGCTTCTCTGAGTCAGTCTTCTTTCAGTGTGCCTTCTCTCAGAGTTCATTTAAATAGTCTTTACACATGTATGCTCTAACTAGTTTTATTCATGCAAATCATTTTTTACAATAATCTTTTTCTGTAAAATATCACAAGCTAAATTGCAGCTCACATTTGACCTGCATCAGGCTCTACAGGTTTGACCTGCATCAGGCTCTGAAGGTGTCAAACTGTGGGACAATACTTTCTATTGAGGCAGGTGCAGGCGATCAGGGCATTGGGAAGGTCACTGAGGCAGGTGCAGGCGATCAGGGGATTGGGAAGGTCACTGAGGCAGGTGCAGGCGATCAGGGCATTGGGAAGGTCACTGAGGCAGGTGCAGGCGATCAGGGCATTGGGAAGGTCACTGAGGCAGGTGCAGGCGATCAGGCATTGGGAAGGTCACTGAGGCAGGTGCAGGCGATCAGGGGATTGGGAAGGTGATTGAGGCAGGTGCAGGCGATCAGGGCATTGGGGAAGGTGACTGAGGCAGGTGCAGGCGATCAGGGCATTGGAAGGTCACTGAGGCAGGTGCAGGCGATCAGGGCATTGGGAAGGTCACTGAGGCAGTGCAGGCGATCAGGGCATGGAGGTCACTGGGTGCAGGCGATCAGGGCATTGGGAAGGTGATCGAGGCAGGTGCAGGTGATCAGGGGATTGGGAAGGTCACTGAGGCAGGTGCAGGTGATCAGGGGATTGGGAAGGTGATCGAGGCAGGTGCAGGCGATCAGGGGATTGGGAAGGTGATTGAGGCAGGTGCAGGCGATCAGGGGATTGGGAAGGTCACTGAGGCAGGTGCAGGTGATCAGGGGATTGGGAAGGTGATCGAGGCAGGTGCAGGCGATCAGGGCATTGGGAAGGTCACTGAGGCAGGTGCAGGCGATCAGGGGATTGGGAAGGTGATCGAGGCAGGTGCAGGTGATCAGGGGATTGGGAAGGTCACTGAGGCAGGTGCAGGCAATCAGGGGATTGGGAAGGTCACTGAGGCAGGTGCAGGCGATCAGGGGATTGGGAAGGTCACTGAGGCAGGTGCAGGTGATCAGGGGATTGGGAAGGTCACTGAGGCAGGTGCAGGCGATCAGGGGATTGGGAAGGTCACTGAGGCAGGTGCAGGCGATCAGGGCATTGGGAAGGTCACTGAGGCAGGTGCAGGCGATCAGGGCATTGGGAAGGTCACTGAGGGCAGGTGGCAGGGCGATCAGGGGATTGGGAAGGTGATTGAGGCAGGTGCAGGTGATCAGGGGATTGGGAAGGTCACTGAGGCAGGTGCAGGCGATCAGGGGATTGGGAAGGTCACTGAGGCAGGTGCAGGCAATCAGGGCATTGGAAAGGTCACTGAGGCAGGTGCAGGCGATCAGGGGATTGGGAAGGTCACTGAGGCAGGTGCAGGTGATCAGGGCATTGGGAAGGTCACTGAGGCAGGTGCAGGCGATCAGGGGATTGCGAAGGTCACTGAGGCAGGTGCAGGCGATCAGGGCATTGGGAAGGTGATTGAGGCAGGTGCAGGCGATCAGGGGATTGGGAAGGTGATTGAGGCAGGTGCAGGCGATCAGGGGATTGGGAAGGTGATTGAGGCAGGTGCAGGTGATCAGGGGATTGGGAAGGTCACTGAGGCAGGTGCAGGCGATCAGGGGATTGGGAAGGTCACTGAGGCAGGTGCAGGCGATCAGGGCATTGGGAAGGTCACTGAGGCAGGTGCAGGCGATCAGGGGATTGGGAAGGTCACTGAGGCAGGTGCAGGCGATCAGGGCATTGGGAAGGTCACTGAGGCAGGTGCAGGCGATCAGGGGATTGGGAAGGTGATTGAGGCAGGTGCAGGTGATCAGGGGATTGGGAAGGTGATTGAGGCAGGTGCAGGCGATCAGGGGATTGGGAAGGTGATTGAGGCAGGTGCAGGCGATCAGGGGATTGGGAAGGTGATTGAAGATGTGTGCAGAGGTGTGTGAGTTCGAAACAGGGGGACGTGGCCAGAGCTGGGTTCAGCGCAGACGTGACAGATGCACATGGGATTACAGCCTAAACACATGTTACATATTACAGACTCCATGATAAATGCCTTAATATATATATATATATTATATATTATAGACCTGACATAATATGTTTTTTTGTGTATTTCATTTCTATATGGAGTATGTGTGTATGTATCATCTCATGTCTACATGTCACCGGTGTGTGAGTGTATGTGTGTGTGTGTGTGTTTGTGCGTGCATTTATACCTGTTTGTGATTCTATATATGTGTGTGTTTGTGTTTGTATATATATATGTGTGTGTGCATTTATATGTGTGTTTATGTGTGTGTTTATATGTGTGTGTGTATTTATCTCATCATGTCCACATACATGTATGTCTGTATGTGTGTGTGTGTGTGTGTATATTAAAGTGTGTGTGTGTATATGTATAAAAGTGTGTGTGTGTGTGCTAGTCCCTCTTGTTTTCATTGCCCATCTGCCTTGCAACATCCCTCTTGTTCCCTGAGTCCCTGCTCTCTACTGGTGTGAGTGGAACTGCAGGTTGAGAGGTGGAGAGGGTAGCTCCGGTACCAGTGCTGGAGTCCGCCTGCTTGCTGGACGGCCCGAACCTCTTCCACCACACCCTGTACTGGCGCCGCACCTGGAGAGAGAGAGAGAGAGAGGGCGAGAGATATAGAGAGTCAGGTACAAGAAAAGCACAGGGAAGTAGGGTCTCAGGACGAGCTGGAAATGAAATCAGACTCATACATTAAATCTTTTTCACCAATCACTTTAATTTAATCGTTTTTAGTTATCAGTTATCTATCTATTTATCTATTTATTTTATAATTCTAGTCACAGTTGAAATGTGTGGAGGGTGTCAAGGACTCAACCACTAAGTAGATTGAGCACAGACTCACAGACTGTGCTTTCACATTGAGGTGGTTAGTTGCGTTTACTGGATAGAATAATTAAGAGACAGCTTTCCTTTAATGCATGTATTTAATTGACTACATGAAGACTCAAACAAGAACCTGAACCATGAATTCCCTTTGTGTGGGCAAAAATTGAATAAAAAAACTGCACTCAAATCAGAACCTGCAAAATCAGTTTTGTAAACATACCAAATCTAATGTAACCAGAATCATTAGCGTGTCATAGCAGATGCCATTTCCTGTCTGTTGTCCTGACAATTTCTCTCTATGTGTCAATAGGGTCACGTATGCTCACCTCGATGTTGAGGACGCAGTGGACCAGGAAGATGGCAGTTCCCTGTTGTGAGGTGAGGAACAAGAAGAGAACCTCTAGAACCTTGCCATGGTCCACGAATAGGCCCAGTGCCCAGGGGCAGCCGAGGATGACGAACTGGACCATGATTTTAAACAGCATGACTCTGCAGTAGAGACAAACATGGACGTATTTGGGGTGAAACAATGACTATCACCGTTCGTTAACACACAGCATAGGACCAGGCAGAATTTGCGTTGCTCTCATTGGGATTGAATAGGAGGCAGAATTCCGCCTGTTTGGGCGGCATGAGGAAGAATCCGCCTCTGCAGCCGATTCCAAGATGGCGATTCTTTAACTTTATGCAAATGAGAACCACCCGAGAGCCAATCAGTTCGGCGTGTGTGATATTTGGAAGCCTACGTTGTTCAGAGGAGTAATCAAAAAAATCGAAACAAGATGGTGGAGTCTTGGGAGTCTGTTACTTGGAAATATTTTATGTGAATAAAGGTGTCTACACGTCTTTTTATATGTCTACATCGATTCGGTGTGTTGTTTATATGCTACACGAATGCTGTCACGGCAAACAGAATATTGTAGGTCTTAACTGAAGCTCTCAACCATTATTGTTAGCTTCCTGCTAACACTTTAACCAAAGATCCATTAGAACACAAAGTAGCTAGCTAGCTGCTAACAAGTTACATATAACATTAGCATACTGATATGAATTATATGTTGTTTCTGTAGAACATGAGTTGTTGTCAACATAAACAATTGATTGTTGTTTACTTTGCACATGAACATATTTGGGGCAAATTACCCACTAACGAGCTATTTAGCTCTTTAGCTTCCTAGCCGCCAGCACCGGCAGCCGGGCGCTGGACTGCAACTGAACTTGCTCAACATGATTTTTCTGACCACGCACCCGAGGCGGAATTTCCCCTGGCGGTCATATGCTGTGTGTGAACGAATGGTCATTCTCTCTGTATGTGTGTGTTTGTGTGTGTTTGTGTGTATTTGTGTGTGTGTGTGCTTTTGTAGTGCTGAGAAGCTCAAAATAGACATCTTGACATTGTGTCGAGTGTTTGAAACGGTGATGTTTCGAAACTTCGGGCCATCGTTCAGTTCCACGTCACGTAATATTCCATGACTGAAGCCTCCAAATGTTTTGAAAGAAAGATATTAAAGTTACCTGTTGTCTGACTGTATGTTATTGGAATCATTATCTGTGTTGTCAGTAAATGCCCAAAGCTGTTCATATTAGTCAAAATGCGGAAGTAAAAAGAGAAATAGGGCTTAAGTGAATATAATTTTTTTCTCTGACAGAAAATCCCTGACAAGACTGCGTTGTTTTGGACCTCATTCTGGAACATTTTCCTCAGTGTCTTCTTAAATGTTTTCTAACGAACTCCGTTCCTAAGAGCGATCCCCGCCGGATTCATGAATGTGTGGAAATGTGTTCTTAAAATGAATGCGCATTCTCATACACCTGAATTTGCATTCATAAACGCCCTGCCAGCTCCTTATAAGAGAATGCAACCACAGGGCCATGTGCACACAGACTCCAAAGGCAATGCGAAAGCAACTTGAGACTGATTCAAAATCATGTCAAAGCGAAAAGCGAGCACTGGTGGTGCACCGGCCAGTAAACGCAGACCTAAGTCATGCTAGATAGCATTATGCCTTTGACGACACCAGTGCCTTTCTGAGAGAGATTTTTGGCTAGAAGCGTTCTGAACAGCCTCACAGAAAAGGCGGAGCGCTGGGGAAAAAGGTGTCTACCTACTCTCTCACGTCATTGGGAACAACTAATAAAAGACGTTGGCATTCAGGATAAAAAAAAACGTGTGTGTGTGTCAGTCTGTCTGTCTCCCTGTCTCTCTCACTGTGTGTGTGTGTGTGTGTGTGTGTGTGTGTGTGTGTGTGTGTGTGTGTGTATGTGTGTGTATCCTATGGGGAATGGTGGGACCGAGAGGTTCAACAGGACGTTGGGTAGCATGCTCCGCTCCTTGTCTCCGAGACAGAAGCTCAAGTGGCCTCAGATGATCCAGACCATGACATTCGTCTATAACTGCACCTCCCATGAGACAACTGGCTTTGCTCCTTTTTATCTGATGTTTGGCCGTGTACCGCGTCTGCCAGTGGACCTGATGTTTCACAGTGTTTTGTCAGACGACACAGTGTGTGACTATGACGCCTTTGTGGATTCTCTGCTAAAATACCTCAAGTCTGCCATGTCTGTTGCTCAGAAGCATACAGAAACCAAGCAGAAACACCAATCGGATCAATACAACAAGATAGTGAAAGGTCAGTCGTTGACAATAGGAGACCGAGTGCTGCTGGCGAATAAGGGCTGCCGCGGGAAGCGCAGATTAGCGGACCGATGGGGAGACAACATCTACACAGTTGTTGCCGCAAAGCCAGATATCCATGTTTACAGAATTCGTGACTCCGAGGGAAAAGAATCTGCTGTTGAATGTAAACTTTCTTCCTCTGAGTGGCCAGCTTGATGCAAGCTCAACAGAGAGCGAGAAGCCTGATGGAGATCCTGTGCCTGATGGTCCTCACTCTGTCCAAGCAGCCCTCAGTGACATGGAATCTGCCTATCCCTTGGATGACGCCATCTCCGTTCCTGATGCAGATGTTGAGGGACGTACCTTGCCATGGGTCTCAAAGCACTCAGATGTCACAACACAGGTGTCGGAAGACCTGACTGAGGATCCAGGATTGGCCCAGGCTAGTTCACCCACACAGTCAGACATTCCCACACCGCAGCCTACACTCCCAACATGTGCACCTCACACGTCTAGGTTTGGTCGTGTTATGAAGCCTGTGTTCAGGTTAATTGAGTCTATGGCTCAGCTTCAGTCAGTTTTGAATGACGATATTCATGAGATTTATCATCCATGTTTGACTTTGTGTGTCTCTTGACACAGTTGGTTAACCCAGTTAGTGATGGATTGTGATATAGCATGTTTCCCTCAGGTACGCATTTACATTTAATGTTTTTGGTTCTTTCCCATCATGGCATGGTAGGTAGGCCTTAGTGTATGGGGTGTATACGGCATCCCTTTTTCTTATTTAGAAAATGAGACTTGATCAATCTCTGTTTTCTCTTAGCCTAGCGAAATAGGCAGCTTTTAGGGCTGGGGTTTCTAATGGCCTGTATTCTCTGTATGGGGAGGTTGCAGATATTTGCGCAATTCTGAGGGGGTGAGTGTAACAGGTTAGAAAAGCAGTTTAAATAATTGCACAAGATATTCTGTTACGTGTATTTCAGTTTCTTTTTGATCTTTTATTTTGAAATCACAAGCACACTGGGATTGGGGGTCTCTGGTTAGCCCCCCTGTCTCCTCTTGTTTTGTTCCTCTCTCCCCTCTTCCTCTTTCCTGTTTGATATATGCTGGGAATGAGGTAGGTGGTTGAGTTTCAGTGGGATAAACAATCTAATAAATATTGCCTTTAAAAATAGACATCTATGATATTATCTATCCTCTTACAACGTATTATTATTATTATGTATATAATATATCTGAACTATTTTTGTGAAATATCCCTCTGACATATTGTTTATATGTTTTTCCTTTTGCTACATGTGGGGGCTAGCACTAACAGTGGAGCTAGGAAACGGGAGCTCACCAAACTGTGTTTCTGTTGGTGTGCTTTCACAGGTGTGATAACGATTTTTTTTATCTTTCTTAATATATATGTTACATGTCTCTTCTTATTTGCCCTGTTTGATATATGCTGGGAATGAGCATTAACAGTGGAGCTAGGAAACGGGAGCTCACCAAACTGGTTCTGTTGGTGTGCTTTCACAGACAGGAAATACATATCACGTCTCAGCAACAGTGGTCCATGGATCACTTTCATTACACAACGCAGAAGTTACATCGGTTACATGTACAAAGATTTGCACAATCACAGCGCACAAGGCAAGTAACACACAATTAGCATGCTAAGCTAACAAAACCTGAACCAGAGACAATATGCTGCTAACACCCTGTCTGTAAGGGAATGCTAACATCAACTATGGCTAAATTCCTTACAAATCCTGGAATATCCTGACACTAGTGGGACTTGGGTGGCAAGCTAGCCAACATAGCTATCACAATAACATTACAAAGAAGCCGACACGAGAGCACTTATTACTAGCTTCGATGTCCAAGCGTGTTACAACAAGCTTGCTTACATCGCCAACGAGATATTTTGCTAGCGGCTAAACCTGTTAAAATTTGCTTACTTTGTTTATGACAAACTAGCGAGTCAACAACTTTCCTAACACATTAAAACATCAAGCAAGTGCAACACAAGACAAAGCAAGACAGCAAATAAGTTACTTACTAGTCCAGCCAGCTCTGAATTTGACTTGTATCCCCTTGTGTCTCCTACCTGGCGGCTCCAGAAACTTACATAGCGCAGTAATATGACTACGGACCCTGGTATGGCAATGGCACAGAGGCCATTCTCCATATTAAACATCATTGTAGCGCCACCATTTTTTTAAGCTGTTATTTTAAGGTCAAATTGCTCCATTGTGTTACTTTAAACAGCAGGACTCTGCAGTACAGAGAAACACGGACGTATTATGAGTGGTGAAACAATGACTATCACTCTCTCTGTCTTTTTCTCTGTGTTTATGTGTGTCTGTGTTTGTGCATGTGTGTGTGTGTTTGTGCGTGTTTGGATGTATTTGTGTGCAATATGGACATAGGCCCTTAGATGAAAATGCCTATAGGAAAAAAGCATGAGACTATCTGCATTATGGATGGTGTTTGTTTTTCCTATGTGTGTGTGTGTCAGTCTGTTTCCTTGTTTTTTCATGAATGTAGGTGGCCTATCTTGCAAATGTGTGTGTGTGTGTTTTCATAAATGTAGGTGGCTTATCTTGCATGTGTTTGTGTTTGTCTGTGTGTGTGTTTTCATGAATGTAGGTGGCTTATCTTGCATGTGTTTGTGTGTGTGTGTGTGTGTGTGTGTTTTTTCCCTGCACAGGTATGCTGTATCTCACCTGGTGTACTTGACCTTTGACACGTCGCTGGGTGCCCCCTTCAATGTAGAGTGAAGAGTGATGAGGATGGTGAGGAAGAGTATGGTGTTGCCCTGGAAACACATCAAGGGAGGGAGAGAGAGAGAGAAAAAGAGAGGGGGGGCGAGAGAGAGAGGGAGAGAGAGAAAAAAAACCTTGGGTTTCAGAATCTTTACCTTCTCTTTCTAGGATAATCCTGTTTCTTATTATTATTCTGAAATAATAATGGACCTCATTCTCGAACATTTTCTGAAATGTTTTCTTACGGACTTCGGAAGACCAAGGTAAGAAAAGATCTCCGCCTGATTCATGAACGCCTGAAAATGGGTTCTTACACAGCCAAAGTGTTCTCAGCTGTGCTCCCTCGAATGAGGATTCTTAAATTGAACGCGTGTTCTCGTGCACCTGGATTTGCATACACGAGCCCTGCCAACTCCTTATAAGGGCACGCAATTGTAGTGACATGTGCAGTCGGAATCGACCGAATCCACACGAAAGCAATTCGAAAGCGACAGTCATGTCAAAGCGGAAAGCGAGCACCGGTCGAGTAAACGCAGACCTAACTTAAACGCATAGGTGGAGGTACTGTTGCAGAATGTAGATCTGTCCATTCTATTCCACTATGGCTATATCCCCGCAATTGAGTTTAGTGCTTATTTATTTATTCACTTACATTTGCAGTGTTCGTGTAGTGCTTTTATTTATTTTAGGACATCACGATGCCTCGTACAATTATGACTATAAATGTGAAACGTAATTGTTAATGATACAAATATTCTCGTATTTATTTTTATTATTTAAATCCGAGGATGTCTGTAGAGTTGATGTAAACGCAATCACCAACGATTTCTCGCAAATTCAGCCCTTAACCCTTCTAACACGGAGCGGCCCTGTGGGGCATCTGGTGTTTTTTTAAGGAATTGCATTTAAGAAAACTCTGGGCGATTTACGACTGCTATTTCGCGTTCTTAAATTCTTCTGAAGTTCAGAACGAATCCCAGATGAGAACATTTTCATGAATGCTAAATTTGTCCCTATAACAGCATAAGTGAAGTTTGGAAGAGATTCCTTCTTACTTCTTAACTGCGTTCGAGAATGAGGCCCAATGACTTTATGTCATATTTTACATTTGATACCCACAGCAAGGAGGAAGTATACGGGACCAAGAAAACTCCAGTTAAATCCATTATCTGCCTTGAGCCAGCACCTATGTGAAAAAGCTAATTTAGTACATAGCCATGCATACAGACAACACTACAGATAAAACATCATCAGTTTCCCACAGTACCACTAAAAATGGCTTTGTTCCATTGGTAATATTTTATAGCATTTTCACAAAATTCCATTTAGTACATAGGCCTACACACACAGAAAAACCCAACCAACAGGGACGTGCGGTCAGGTTAATAAAATAAATATTAATATTTCTCTACTGATCTGTGCTATAAATGTAATTTCTGCATGATTCCAATCATTTCGAGAATTTTTATAATCGAAAACGCTGAATTTGCGCATGTCCTGTTCAAACAGACAGGAGAAAGCGAGACAGTGAGACAGTGCCTCACTTCAGATTGCGCAATCCCTCACAAACTGGGTTTAGTGCATGCGTGCGCATGCGTAGAACCTATTTAGTCTTGTTGATCTGAGATAAAACCGCATTGAAAAAGCACGGGGTGAGGCACACAGTACATCTGGGGAAGGGGGCGTGTGAGAGCCCACCGGTCAGGTTAATGCTGGTTCTGCCGTTGCTCTTCTTCTACACTTCTACTCAGGAAAAGACTGGCTCTTTGGCTGTGCTACAAGAAACCTACAACAAACATGAAAGGTCAGGAACCCACATTCAAAACTAAATAGCTTTGAAAACTTTTGGAACCTCAAGAATAGATTTGGCTTTGGACGAACAGCGGAGATTAAAGTTTAGCATCCACAATGCTAAGTTAAAGGAAAACCGAGAGATTTTAAAAGACCTCATTACTGTAATGCAACCTGCTTCCTAGCCGAACAGCATTTTCGTGGTAACGATGAGAGTTCAAGTTCTTCTAATCATGGTAACTATGTTGAACTATTACATGCTTTTGCTGAGAAACATGATAGATTAGCTAGACATTTGGAGACATCCACTGTGTTTTCTAGATTGTCAAACAGAATACAGAACGATTGAATTGAAGCAGTCGGTGAGGTGATTATAAATTATATAAAAAATGAGATTAATGCAGTCTCATTTGTTGCAGTAGAAGTAGACGAGTAAACGGATGTCACAAACAAAGCCCAGATCTCTGTCATTTTGTGGCTAAAAGTGAGTTGGCCTGTGAAGTGAGGGAAGCGTTTTTCGGATTTGATGATGTGAGTGATGACAGATGAGCCCCTGCTATAGCCGAGTATGTTTTGGAGAAATGTAAGTGCGTCGAAAAGCTCGAGCTCAGACTTATGATGGAGCAGCTGTGATGTCTTCAGAGCTTAATGGGGCCAGGATTAAGAAAAGGTGCCTGAGGCCATGTTTACTCATTGTTACGCACACAAATTGAACCTGGTGCTCTTGCATTCAGCAAAATGCATGCCTGAGTGTAGACAAATTTAAAAACCTGTACACTGTCATAGCTCTGCAATGTTATCTATTGAATTTAAGTAAAAAAAACCAAACATGTGAAATAAACGGTCAAGCCAAGACGGCAATTAGTTTATTTACGCTAGCTTGTAACTATTAATAACGTATTTGACACGGTGTAAAAGTTTGATTAGCACGCCGGTTGTGTGTTTAGCCGTATAGCTTCGTAAAAGTTAGGTTAACAAGTCACTTGTGTGTTTAGTCGTATGACTTATCATAATTTAAATGGTATTTTCCGTTTCGGTCAGAAGACAAGTTTTAAACCATAGACATATATACATGTATACATGTCTATGTTTTAACCAACTATAGGCCGGAATGACGTAATCACTTCCGGTTTCTGTGCCTCACCAGCCACGAACCTCACCGCACGTCACTGCCAACCAAATACCAGACCATTTCTATATAGGAAACATCTCCAGCACTCTCTCTATAAATGATGTCTATAAAAGAAATTCCTGTCAGTCAGTTTTAACCCCGCCCTCATTCTACTCACTTAGGACTGCCATATCCATCAGGCCTCACTGAGGCAGACACGCCCACTATGACCAGCGGGATCCCATAGCCAATCAGGAGGCTGAGCTTCCAATGTAGCCCCGCCCGGTCATTAGGTTTGACCTGCTTGAGCTTCCGTACAGACAGGAAGAGCAGCACGGCCTCTATGGACATCCACATGAAACAACACAGGAAGAGGAAGTGCAGGATGCCTGCCAGCACCTTACACAACACCTAGGATAGATGGAGGGTGGGGTAGAGTTTCTAAAATAACATATTCCATATAAACCATATTAAACAAGACTCAGTCATAATACAGGTTTATAATAGGGTTGACGATCAGATGGAATCATAATAATAATAGTAACAAAGGTTATTTTCATAAAAAAAGTATTCTAAAAGGCTCTTCAGGTAACTGCCTAAGGCTTATTGTTCTCATTTTAAGCCAGCGTAAAGCATGTAGGGATGCCTCTGAGATGTCTCTGAGTGTAACACATATTACGTTGTGCCAAACTCATGTCAGGCCCTGCAAGACCAGGTAACATCAAGGGAGGATAGGTTTATTACCCTAACTCAACCCTAGCAACATCTTATCAACCACCACCATAATGACTAACCCAAGATACATATCTTTCTTTCTTTCTTTCTTTCTTTAACTCTATCTTTATGTTCTTATCACCTTCCCAATCTCACTCTCTATACTGTCTCTGTTTTTCTTTCTCTTCACCTCTCTCGTGTTCTCTATGTTTCTATCTTTCAATCTATCAGTCTTCACACTCCTCTCCTCTTCCTTTATGCCCTCATTCTCTTTTGTCTCTCTCTGCATGCCTTGAATTGTGTTAAATGTCCATATCTTGTACTTATGCTTTGCATGCGCTGGTATTTCCTTCAGGACATGCAAATCTAGTTATTATTATTATTATTCTGACTAGCATTGGCTAGCATCCTCAATACACATGCTAACCCAGCACCAAGAATGCAAGGATGACAGTGACATCACCTCATGGGGCCTGATGAGGTGGAGGAAGCTCTGAGTTAACAGGAAGAGGGGTTGAGCCAGCAGCAGACACACGCAGAGGTTGAGACGAGCCACGTTGGACACCCTGGGGTTCCGTCGACAGAGGGCAAAGGTCATCACAGCCAGGGTCAGGAACACCAGGCCGATCAACATGAAGATGATGTTCAGCACGTCCATCACACTGTTACTCTGGAAAAGAGCCACATATGTCAAATATAAGGAAGGATTTTCTAAACATTTGAAGTTAGTTTTTCCATCATTATGTTGTGTAAAGATATGAACTTTAGTGTTTATGTACATTATAATTTATATAGCCTATGGTGCTGGTATTTACTGGTACTGCTGGCATTGAAATGTTGATATTGGCTTTTTTACCGTGAAACCGGCTGGCAGAATCGGCAGCAAATATGCGTTCATTTAATTCATTGTTTATGCGTTAATTCATTCATTGTGTGAATCAATCAGGAACTTATGTGTGATTTAATCAGGAAGGTATGTAAATGCTCAGCACCTCTCTTCCAATCAATCACTGAAACTGTAGCCTGGTGTCACCTGAACTACGATCCCTGACCTGGTGAACAAGACCCCTAATCTCCTAAAGTGACACATACGAGAAAGGTGCTCTCCTGGACAGCTGCCACTGCTGTGGAGTATCACAGTGTCACCCAACCTACTCAGACATACTCCACCCAAACTACTCAGACATGCTCCACCCAACCTACTCAGACATGCTCCACCCAACCTATTCAGACAAGCTCCACCCAACCTACTCAGACATGCTCCACCCAACCTACTCAGACAAGCTCCACCCAACCTATTCAGACAAGCTCCACCCAACCTATTCAGACAAGCTCCACCCAACCTATTCAGACAAGCTCCACCGAAACCTACTCAGACATACTCCAAGGTAAAAAAAAAAAAAAAAACAGTCTCCACAGAGATCTGAGGAGTGTGGCAACTACTTCACCTCTAAGAAATAAATAACTAAATTAAAATAAGTAAAATTGTAAGAATGCAGAACCAACACGTTTGAAAATGTAAAACTATTCGTTTTTACGTTTTTATTACGGTGACTCTAAAACCAAAGAAATTATACATGATGACATAATTTACTCTCATTCTCCCTGCTCTCAGACCACTCTCTTTCTCCAGCAGGGAAACTGCGACTCTCTCCCGCTCTCAAGCTCTCTGACCAAAGGCTCGAGGCAGATGCACAAACTCTATTTCTTACGGCAGCAACTACCTACGATTTCTCATTAGCCAAGAACGCACCTCTAACCGAGAGTAAACAAGTTTAGCGCGAGCGGCTGCAACAGAAAGTCTGCTAGCTGACCTCACAACGGGCGCAAGTATCGCAAGTTATCGCAAACTCTGCAAGTTGAACAAAAAGAGCGACCGGTTCCTCTGATCTACAATGACGAAATTCGACATCAGCCCTTCCAAAACGGCTAACCCACAAACTCTCCAGCCTGGCTGGCTCAATTATGTCAACCTCGTCAGGGCACTCCTTTTCCCCAAGGATTGGTAAAGTCAGTATAGTAACTGGGCATATACAAGTAAATGGCAAAATATAAGACTGTTTAACCTTTAACCTTTCTGTTTAACCTGTTGTCAATGTACATGTATTGATTTGGTCTGTTCACTTGGACATTACTGTTGGGATATATTTTCATGATAAGGTTATTAGGTAGTTGACTTAGCCACGCCATACAAGAGTCATCTATGGTTAATGTTAGTTATACTTCCCACAGACATCGGTCTTGCATGCATTACTAACCATTTCCCTCCTAAAACTTGACAATTCTAAATGTTACTGGCGCTATATTAATCCAATTGAATTGAATTTAATTGATAGTTGTAAAAGATATAATGCACTATCTATAGTGTCGATGTTTTCTGAGACACCACTGTCAAAGTTTACAAATGTTTATTTTCGTATCTATGTCATCAACTAACAAAAACACATCATTGGTAATCAAGGTAATATGTAATATCTTACCTCCAGGGTTTGATCGACCGTCATGATCAGGGCGAAGGTGGAGAGGTGTTCACAGGAGCACACGGTGTGTGTGGAGTTGGTCTCGCTGACATGGCAACCATCCTCGCTCCAGGCCCTGCTTCTCCAATACACACATTTGAGCTTTTCCTCTGGGCTGGTGGACTGACCAGAGAAACACATTTGAAACAAACAAGGTAACATTTTTACAATGAGCGCAATAATAATGCTCAACTAAAGTCAACTAATGTCTTATATCAGGTTTTGAAAATGTGAAACTTACATTAAAATGTATGGTGAGGTTGACAGGTAACAGTAGAGTCTTGTTAGGTGTATTAGGTAGGACAACAGAGATCACGTTAGACATTGTAGTTGCTCTCTGGCTGGGTCCTGCATTGAAGAAGCTGGCATTAAGGACCTCCTGCATGCTTTTGTAGACCATGAGGACCACAGCTGCTGAACCTAGAGGCCAGAATGACAACAGAGTTAACTTTTGTTCAGGCATGTTAAGGGACAACTATCATAAGGACCACAGATACTGAACGTAGAGACCAGGTGTCGCTACACAATGGTAGTCCTTTGGGGGATAGTAGTCCCTCACATTGCGCATGCTCAGACACAAACGGTTTATGGCATAAGGCTCAACATAATCGCGCATGCTCAGACAACAAAACGGTTTACAGCATAAGGCTCAACATCAACATCAACATATCTGGCTTGTCTTAACGCATAATGTGGGTATATTTAATGTTATATTTAATTATGTTGTAAACGGCTAACAGCATAAGGCTCTACGTCAACATATGAAACGAAACTGGGGAGAGACTTTTTGATTCTCCACCTCATCTGTTTTGTCCACTGTGACAACATCTTCTTTGTTTTTAAATAAATGGTCATGTTTTCAAAAAACTGCCTTTCGTCGCTTTTCTCCATGATTAAAAACGGATCTGTCGTTGTGACGCATGCGCGGCTTCGCTGTCGACAGCAGTCGACACTGTCGCAAAATAACGCATGCGCAATGTGAGGGACTACTATCCCCCAAAGGACTACCATCGTGTAGCGACACCAGGGTTGCTGTTGGATGGTCTTTTCCAAGCTACTTTTTCTTGACCTCAGTGGAAAATGTCATGAGTTCAAGAAAAGATGAGAAGTAGAATTCATAAGGACATAAGGCGGAGGTTATTGACGTTCAGTTGTTGATTGGGTTGTTATTGCTGATGCAAGGAATTGTACTAACTCCCTTCTTTTCGTAATATATCAAATCCTGACAAACACAGTGATTTCCGAGTTTACTAATCAGAATAAATAGTTTTATGGTGTTTAGATCTTTATCTGTGTATTAGGCTTACAGTATTGCAGACAGAACTATTGACAGCAGTTGTGTGGAGTTGTGTGTAGGTGGTGGGTAGCTGGCATACCGTTGTTGTTCCGAGCGATTCCCAGGAGGTCGATGTCCAGATGGACGTTGGAGATTACCAGCTGAGGGACACTAGTCAGGGAGGTGTTTGGCCCAATATTCAGGATCTCCACCTCTGAGGGAACAGCAGGAGAAAGCAACACAATCCACTAAAACCATAACGTTCTCAATGAAAGTCCCTCCTTAGTTAAACGAGACAAGCTCTTACGAGGCTGAGCAGAGATTGTTAAAGCTTACCGTCAGTAAGTACCTGTGGTTATATGCAGTCATTGAGTTGTCCAGGCACATTAAATTAAAGCCTGTGGTTATATACAGTCATTGGGTTGTCCAGGCACATTAAGTCTATGGTTATATACAGTCATTGGGTTGTCCAGGCACATTAAGGCACTTCCGCACCCTTCTCCCTTAGCCTATTCTCTACCCATCTACTCTAACCACAGTGGTTTACCAGAATGGCACATGGAGGCGGATTGCCTCGTGGTACTCGGTGTGTGTGTGTGTGTGTGTGTGTGTGTGTGTGTGTGTGTGTGTGTGTGTGAGTGTGTGGTTTAAAGCTTAACGTCAGTAAGTACCTGTGGTGTTAGTACTGAAGTTTCTGCTGGACTGAGTGTGAGTGGGCTTCACCAGTCTGGACACCAGCTGCTCAGTGGCCTGGAGCACAGCCTCTCCTCTCGAGACCAGACTGTCTGGGGGGGCCTCCAGTAAACCATCTAGGAGATCGGACACCACCTGTGTGTGTGTGTGTGTGTGTGTGTGTGTGTGTGTGTGTGTGTGGTGGGGGCAAAAAAGCTGACAATCATTTACAGAGAAACGATAAATAAACCATTATTAATGGTATACATTATTATACAACATTAAATGTTACAGATTTTGAGCCATTACACTGGAGAATGACATACGTCATAAGATTTTACAAGAATTCCTGTATAGTGACGGTGACAAGTTACACGTATAAAATGAGGCTTCAGTTAATCTTGTTCATAGTAAAGTATCCACTCTCATCACAGTTCTCCACTGAAATATACTTTGTCTTATTCTGACCACCTGGTGCATCATTTGAAGGCAGGCCTTACCTTCAGTGGCAAAATGGCTGACGCGTCCAGTTCATCAAGAAATTTCAGTGTGCACACCACGTCTGACTCCTACAACGAGGATAATAGAGGTCAGTAAAGGCATTGGAAAGGCTGGATGTCACTCAGTCACAAAATTAACTAATGAACACTTTACAATGTGACACCTGCTGTGTCAACATATGACAGGTGAACAAAATGAACACTTTACAATGTGAAACCTGCCATTTCGACAAATGACAGGTGAACAAAGTCCACTTTACCTCGCACTTCTCCCGTATGACTCTGGCCAGGTCTAAAAAATGACAAACAACAAACACAACTGGGACATCACTAGACTTAGACACTAGACCAGCTTATTTCATGTCCAGTGAATGTCAAGAAAAGGTGTGCTGGAAGCTGCTTTATGTAGTAACCAGCTTATTTCACGTCCAGTAAAGGTAAACATTGCATAACAACGTGTGCTGGAAGCTGCTTTATGTAAAATAAACATTTTGTGAACATTTCATGAAATGTTGACAAACATTGTCAAACAAACAAATAAATACAACATACAATTACTCCTCTAGTTACGAGCTAAAGATGCAAAGTAGCAGATGATTAGCATTAAGAAAGAAACCAAAACAAAAACTAGGAAAAGTGTTATAATCATGTACAGAGCTCTTACCATCTGTCACCACCAAGTTTATCTCATCATACGTATCAATTGCCACTGGAAGATTCACAGCACATTGATACTTCCCTGTGTCTTGCAGGGTGAGCTTAGCCAGGCTAACGTTGAAATAACCCTCACCGCCATCGTAAAGGGAGAACCTGCCGTTGTCGACCCAGCGCTTTTGATCGCTTGTCCGTATCAGATCCACACAGCCGGGACTTTGACCCTTACAAAGATACTTCTCGTGCCTTGCGTAAAAGCTTCCAAATTTACACTTGAACTGCATACTTCCTCCCAGGTAGCCTCTCTCGTCGAGACTGCTCACCACAGCTGTTGACAACATCGTCATGTTTTTTTATTTGTTTTATTGTTTTGTTTTAGTTTTTTTTCCAAACTGAATGCTTGTTGTTGAAAGCATGAAAGCATCAACATAAGCACATTATGACAGAAGTTGGAGCTATACAATGAAGATTTTTCTTTTTTCCCCCACTCAGTCACTCATGAGTCCTGTGTATTTGCTTTTGGTGTAAAATACATGAGTATCTGAACACCATCAAGAGCTGTATAATAGGTTATATAGAAGAGTAACAAGCATCATTTTTTTATTTGATTTAAAGAGTAATTTAATTGCAACACTTGTACTTTGTCATTTTCACACAGCTGTTAGCTAATGATTTCACAAGCACTAGCCATGATGAGGCACTATTGACAGCAAAGAGAGAAAGAGAACAAAGACAAAAAGTGAGGGAGAGGGAGACAGAGAGAGAGGGAGAGAGAGAGAGAACAAGAGAGCACGAGAGAGAGAGACGGAGAGCAAGAGTGAGAGAGGGAGAGAGAGAATGAGAGAGCAAGAGTGAGAGAGGGAGAGAGTGAACAAGAGAACATGAGAGAGAGAGGGAGAGCAAGAGTTAGAGAGGGTTATATAGAGGGAGAGAGAGAGTGAGAGATGGAGAGAGAGTGAGAACAAGAGAGCATGAGAGAGAGAGGGATAGCAAGAGTTAGAGAGGGAGAGAGAGACGGAGAGCGAGAGGCAGAGAGAGAGAACGAAAGAGCATGAGCGAGAGGGAGAGAGAAAGAACGAGAGAGCATGAGAGAGAGGGAGAGAAAGAACGAGAGAGCATGAGAGGGAGAGCAAGAGTGACAGAGGGAGAGGTAGAGAGAACGAGAGAGCACGAGAGAAAGACGAAGAGCAAGAGTGAGAGAGGGAGAGAGAGAGAGAGCATGAAAGAGAGGGAGAGCAAGAATGAGATAGTCGCTCTCTCTTTTTGTCCGTGCATGAAGCTTACCTGTGATCAGACAGTGAGTGAGAATGCGAAGGGTCTTCATCTTGATCTGTTCTCTCGCAGGCTCAGACTGACTTCCAGTTTTCTGTTGGTGTGCGGTAAATGTCTTCCTGTTTGTCTGTCATTGCAACACTGAGGGGCCAGTCTTACATGCTTGCACCATCTACATGGAAACAAGACTCATTATCTAATGATATCATCAGCCACCATGAGGCACATGGGAAAAGAGAGAAGGGAAGGGAGAGCAAGCGAAGGAGAGAGAGAGAGAGAGAGAGCGATAGAGAGAGAGCGAGGGAGAGAGAGAGAGAGAGAGAGAGAGAGATAGAGAGATAGAGCAAGATATAGTGGAAGAGAGAGAGAGAGATAGAGCAAGATATAGTGGAAGAGAGAGAGAGAGATAGAGCAAGATATAGTGGGAGACAGAGAGAGCATGAGAGAGGAAGAGAGAGAGAGCATGAGAAGAAAGAGAGAGAGCATGATCTGTAGCAGGCCATGTGCTACATGAGAAGAGAAATTGTAACAAAACAAGCTTTAACTGCAAACATTGCATTAGTGGAGGATATTAAACCGCAAACACTACATTAGTGGGGGATCTTAAACCACAAACACTACATTAGTGGAGGATCTTAAACCACAAACACTACATTAGTGGAGGATCTTAAACCACAAACACTACATTAGTGGAGGATTTTAAACCACAAACACTACATTAGTGGAGGATTTTAAACCACAAACACTACATTAGTGGAGGGTCGTAAACAGCAAACACTACATTAGTGGAGGATTTTAATATTCCCATTAGACTCCACTGAAAAGCACAAGATGCAGTAGTCCTGTCAGTCTGTAAACAGAAAACTGGAAGCGCATCAGTCTGAGCCTGCGAGAGAACAGATCAAGATGAAGACCCTTCGCATTCTCACTCACTGTCTGATAACAGGTAAGCTTCGTGCACGGACAAAAAGAGAGAGCAACTCTCTCATTCTCGCCTTCCCTCTCTTTCATTCTCTCTCGTTCTCTTTCTATCTCCCTCTCTCACTCTCGCTCTCCCTCTCTCTCTCTCCCTCTCGCTCTCCCTCTCTCTCTCCCTCTCTCTCTCCAACAACAAGCAATAAAATAACATGACGATGTTGTCAACAGCTGTGGTGAGCAGTCTCGACGAGAGAGGCTACCTGGGAGGAAGTCTGCAGCTCAAGTGTGAATACAGAATCTCTGACGCAAGGCACGAGAAGTATCTTTGTAAGGGTCAAAGTCCCGGCTGTGTGGATCTGATACGGACTAGCGATCAAAAGCGCTGGGTCGACAACGACAGGTTCTCCCTTTACGATGGCGGTGAGGGTTATTTCAACGTTAGCCTGGCTAAGCTCACCCTGCAAGACACAGGGAAGTATCAATGTGCTGTGAGTCTTAAAGCGGAAATTGATACGTATGTTGAGATAAACTTGGTGGTGACAGATGGTAAGAGCTCTGTACATGATTATAACACTTTTTATAGTTGTCCCATTTGTTTGTGTTTCTTTCTTTATGCTTATTATCTGCTAATTTGCTTCTTTAGCTTGTAACTGGAGGAGTAATTGTATTTGTTTGTTTGTTTGACAATGTTTGTCAAAATTTCATAAAATGTTCACAAAATGTTTATTTTACATAAAGCAGCTTCCAGCACACGTTGTTATGCAATGTTTACCTTTACTGGACGTGAAATAAGCTGCTTACCACATTCTCTCCAGAGTGATCTCCCAGTAAATGTTTTGTGTTTGTCATTTTTTAGACCTGGCCAGAGTCATTCGGGAGAAATGCGAGGTAAAGTGGACTCGGTGGACTTGTTCACCTGTCATATGTCGA
The DNA here is from genome assembly GCF_900700415.2 of Clupea harengus. Taxonomy (NCBI): domain Eukaryota; kingdom Metazoa; phylum Chordata; class Actinopteri; order Clupeiformes; family Clupeidae; genus Clupea; species Clupea harengus. The sequence continues at coordinate 17,098,986 of NC_045175.1, read as the reverse complement.
CACGGCAGGTGTCACACTGTAAAGTGTTCATTTTGTTCACCTGTCATATGTCGACACAGCAGGTGTCACATTGTAAAGTGTTCATTTTGTGACTGAGTGACATCCAGCCTTTTCAATGCCTTTACTGACCTCTATTATCCTCGTTGTAGGAGTCAGACGTGGTGTGCAAACTGAAATTTCTTAATGAACTGGACGCGTCAGCCATTTTGCCACTGAAGGTAAGGCCTGCCTTCAAATGATGCACCAGGTGGTCAGAATAAGACGAAGTATATTTCAGTGGAGAACTGTAATGAGAGTGGATACTTTATTATGAACAAGATTAACTGAAGCCTCATTTTATACGTGTAACTTGTAACAGTCACTATACAGGAATTCTTGTAAAAACTAATGACATAAGTCCTTCTCCAGTGTAATGGCTCAAAATCAGTAACATTTAATGTTGTATAATAATGTATATCTTTAATAACGGTGTATGTACTGTTTCTCTGTAAGTGATTGTCAGCTGTTTTGCCCCCACACACACACACACACACACACACACACACAGGTGGTGTCCGATCTCCTAGATGGTTTACTGGAGGCCCCCCCAGACAGTCTGGTCTCGAGGGGAGAGGCTGTGCTCCAGGCCACTGAGCAGCTGGTGTCCAGACTGGTGAAGCCCACTCACACTCAGTCCAGCAGAAACTTCACCACCAACACCACAGGTACTTACTGATGTTAAGCTTTAAACCACACACACACACACACACACAGACACACACACACACACACACACACACACACACACACACACACACACACACACCGAGTACCACGAGGCAATCCGCCTCCATGTGCCATTCTGGTAAACCACTGTGGTTAGAGTTGATGGGTATAGAATAGGCTAAGGGAGAAGGGTGCAAAAGTGCCTTAATGTGCCTGAAAAACCCAATGACTGTATGTAACCACAGGCTTAATGTGCCTGGACAGCCCAATGACTGCATATAACCACAGCCTTAATGTGCCTGGACAGCCCAATGGTAAGCTTTAACAACCTCTGCTCAGCCACGTAAGAACTTGGCTCGTTTAACTAAGGAGGGACTTTCATTGAGAACGTTATGGTTTTAGTGGATTGTGTTGCTTTCTCCTGCTGTTTCCTCAGAGGTGGAGATCCTGAGCATTGGGCCAAACACCTCCCTGACTAGTGTCCCTCAGCTGGTAATCTCCAACGTCCGTCTGGACATCGACCTCCTGGGAATCGCTCGGAACAACAACGGTATGCCAGCGACCCACCACCTACACACAACTGTAATAAGCACAATTATATAAGCTTTGGTTGTAGATTTCCAAATTATTCTTGGAATAGATTTCTATATTATTCTTGGAATAGATTTAATTTTAATGGTAATGTCAGGGGAGAGGTTTTCCAGATCCTATAGAGAAGAAGTCGATTCCCATGACATTTTCCATTGAGGTCAAGGAAAAGTAGCTAGGAAAACACCATCCAACGGTTACCCTGGTCTCTAGGTTCAGCATCTGTGGTCTTTATGATGGACCATGATGGTTAATGGTTGTCCCTTAACATGCCTGAACAAAAGTTAACTCTGTTGTCATTCTGGCCTCTAGGTTCAGCAGCTGTGGTTCTCATGGTCTACAAAAGCATGCAGGAGGTCCTTAATGCCAGCTTCTTCAATGCAGGACCCAGCCAGAGAGCAACTACAATATCTAACGTGATCTCTGTTGTCTTACCTAATACACTTAACAAGACTCTACTGTTACCTGTCAACCTCACCATACATTTTAATGTAAGTTTCACATTTTCAAAACCTGATATAAGACATTAGTTGACTTTAGTTGAGCATTATTATTACGCTAATTGTAAAAATGTTACCTTCTTTGTTTCAAATGTGTTTCTTTGGTCAGTCCACCAGCCCTGAGGAAAAGCTCAAATGTGTGTATTGGAGAATCAGGGCCTGGAGTGAGGATGGTTGCCATGTCAGCGAGACCAACTCCACACACACCGTGTGCTCCTGTGAACACCTCTCCACCTTCGCCCTGATCATGACGGTCGATCAAACCCTGGAGGTAAGATATTACGTATTACAATGATGTGTTTTTGTTAGTTGATGACATAGATACGAAAATAAACATTTGTAAACCTTGACAGTGGTGTCTCAGAAAACATCGACACTATAGATAGTGCATTATATCTTTTACAACTATCAATTCAATTAAATTCAATTGGATTAATATAGCGCCAGTAACATTTAGAATTGTCAAGTTTTAGGAGGGAAATGGTTAGTAATGCATGCAAGACCGATGTCTGTGGGAAGCATAACTAACATTAACCATAGATGACTCTTGTATGGCGTGGCTAAGTCAACTACCTAATAACCTTATCATGAAAATATATCCCAACAGTAATGTCCAAGTGAACAGACCAAATCAATACATGTACATTGACAACAGGTTAAACAGAAAGGTTAAAGGTTAAACAGTCTTATATTTTGCCATGTAGCTGTATATGCCCAGTTACTATACTGACTTTACCAATCCTTGGGGAAAAGGAGTGCGCTGACAAGGCTGACATAAATGAGCCAGCCAGGCTGGAGAGTTTGTGGGTTAGCCGTTTTGGAAGGGCTGATGTCGAATTTCGTCATTGTAGATCAGAGGAACCGGTCGCTCCTTTTGTTCAACTTGCAGAGTTTGCGATAACTTGCGATACTTGCGCCCGTTGTGAGGTCAGCTAGCAGACTTTCTGTTGCAGCCGCTCGCGCTAAACTTGTTTACTCTTGGTTAGAGGTGCGTTCTTGGCTAATGAGAAATCGTAGGTAGTTGCTGCCGTAAGAAATAGAGTTTGTGCATCTGCCTCGAGCCTTTGGTCAGAGAGCTTGAGAGCGGGAGAGAGTCGCAGTTTCCCTGCTGGAGAAAGAGAGTGGTCTGAGAGCAGGGAGAATGAGAGTAAATTATGTCATCATGTATAATTTCTTTGGTTTTAGAGTCACCGTAATAAAAACATAAAAACAAATAGTTTTACATTTTCAATTGTGTTGGTTCTGCATTCTAACAATTTTACTTATTTTAATTTAGTTAAATTTATTTCTTAGCCTCATTTTTAAAGATGAGGTGAAGTAGTTGCCACACTTCTCCGATCTCTGTGGAGACTTTTTTTTTTTACCTTGGAGTATGTCTGAGTAGGTTTCGGTGGAGCTTGTCTGAATAGGTTGGGTGGAGCTTGTCTGAATAGGTTGGGTGGAGCTTGTCTGAATAGGTAGGGTGGAGCATGTCTGAGTAGGTTGGGTGGAGTATGTCTGAATAGGTTGGGTGGAGCTTGTCTGAATAGGTTGGGTGGAGTATGTCTGAGTAGTTTGGGTGGAGTATGTCTGAGTAGGTTGGGTGGAGTATGTCTGAGTAGGTTGGGTGGAGTATGTCTGAGTAGGTTGGGTGACACTGTGATACTCCACAGCAGTGGCAGCTGTCCAGGAGAGCACCTTCCTCGTATGTGTCATTTTGGGAGATTAGGGGTCTTGTTCACCAGGTCAGGCGTCGTAGTTCAGGTGACATCAGGCTACAGTTTCAGTGATTGATTGGAAGAGAGTTGCTGAGCGTTTACGTACCTTCCTTATTTAAATCACACGTAAGTTCCTGATTAATTCACACATTGAACGAATTAACGCAGCCGATTTTGCAGTAAAAAGCCAATATCAACATTTCAATACCAGCAGTACCAGTAAATACCAGTACCATAGGCTATACTGTATATAATGTACATAAACACTAAAGTTCACATCATACTGATGGTAAAATCCAGTTAACAAACTTCAAATGTCCTTCCTTACAATTGACTTATGTGGCTCTTTTCCAGAGTAACAGTGTGATGGACGTTCTGAACACCATCTTCACGCTGATTGGCCTGGGGTTCCTGACCCTGGCTGTGATGACCTTTGCCCTCTGTCGACGGAACCCCAGGGTGTCCAACGTGGCTCGTCTCAACCTCTGCGTGTGTCTGCTGCTGGCTCAATCCCTCTTACTGTTCACCCAAAGCTTCCTCCACCTCATCAGTCCCAATGAGGTGATGTCACTGTCATCTTAGGATAATAATAATAATAATAATAATAATAATAATAATAAGAAGAAGAATAATAAGAATAATTTTTGTTGTTTAGGAACCACTTTTTTCAGAAATGCATAATTGTCTCTCTGTCATCGCTGCATCCTTGGTGCTGGGTTAGCATGTGTACAGTGCCCTCCAGAATTATTGGCACCGTTTAGTAAAAATGAGCAAAACGAGATGCAAAAACATTTCTTGATTGATTATCTTCATGATCTTTCATTCAAAATATTCACAAGAATCGAACCTTTAATTGAAGTAACATAATTGAAAGAAACATTAAATTCTTCTTTTCTCCAAAATATGTGTGCCACAATTATTGGCACACTTTCATTTAATATTTTGTGCAGACTCCCTTTGCCAAATAATAGCTCTGATAGTCTTCTCCTATAATGTGTGATGAGGTTGGTGAACACATGGCACGGGATCTTAGTCCATTCCTCCATAGCAGTATCTCTTCAGATCCTTCAGATTCCGTGGTCGACGCTTGTGACTCTCCTCTTCAGCTCATCCCACAGATTTTCTATGGGGTTTAGGTCGGAAACTGCGGTCGGTGAACCATGTTTGTGTAGATTTTGAGGTGAGCTTCGGATCATTGTCCTGTTGGAAGGTCCAACCTGGCAGAGGCTGTTAGGTTTTCATTTTATATCTCCTGCTATTTGATGGAGTCCATAATACCATGTATCCTAACAAGATGTCCAGGGCCTTTGGAAGAAAAACAGCCCTACAACATCAAAGATCTGCCACCATACTTCACAGTGGGTATGAGGTGCTTTTCTGTATGGCTATCTTTCTGTCTACACCAAACCCACCTTTGATGTTTGTTGCCAAAAACCTCTATTTTTGTCTCATCTGACAATATAACCCGATCCCATAGAAAGTCCCAGTAACATTTGGCAAATGTTAGTTTGTTGTTGATTGACAGCAGAGTTTTTTTGCTGGCAACCCTCCCAAACAACTTGTGGTGATGTAGGTGGCGTCTGATGGTAGTTTTGGAGACTTTCTGACCCCAAGACTCAACTAACCTCTGCGATTATCCAGCTGTGATCCTTGGAGATTCTTTTGCCAGTCAAACCATCATCCTCACGGTGCGTGGGGTCAATGTACACACACGTCCTCTTCCAGGCTGATTCTTAACATCTCCTGTCGCTTTAAACTTCTTAATTATTGCCATGATAATGGAAATGAGTATTTTCAACTGTTTAGAGATTTTCTTATATCCATTTCCTGATTTGTGCAGGTCAACTTTTCGTCGCACAACGTCACTGTGTTCTTGGGTTTTCCCATAGTGATGAATGACTATGGGAATTTGGCCTATGTCACCTCATATTTATACCCCAGTAAAACAGGAAATCCTAATCAAACAGGTGAACTTAAAAATGGTAAAGCATGAATGGAAATATACTTAAGGTACATTTTAATTATAAGATTTTCTAGGGGTGTCAATAATTGTGGCAGACATGTTTTGGAGAGAAAATATTTATTTAATGTCAACATTTTTTTTTCTTCCAATAATTTTACTTCAATGAAAAGGTAAGATATTTGTGAATATTTTGAGTGAAAGACCAAAACAATTATCAGCAAAGATGTTTTTTCATAGCCTATTTTGCTCATATTCACTTCCTGAAGGAAGTGTCAGTGCAAGCAAAGCAAAAGTAAAAAAATTAAAAACAAATATTAAGTAAAAGATCAGGACATTTAACGCAATTCAACGCATGCAGAGAGAGAGAAAGGAGATTGAGGGCATAAAGGAAGAGGAGAGGTGTGTAAAGACAGATAGATTGAAAGATAGAGATGCAGAGAACACAAGAGAGGTGAAGAGAAAGAAAAACAGAGACAGTATAGAGAGTGAGACTAGGAAGGTCAGAAGAACATAAAGATAGAGTTAAAGAAAGAAAGAAAGAAAGAAAGATATGTATCTAGGGTTAGTCATTATGGTAGTGGTTGATAAGAAGTTGCTAGGGTTGAGTTAGGGTAATAAACCTATCCTCCCTTGATGTTACCTGGTCTTGCAGGGCCTGACATGAGCAATGAGGAACAATAAGCCTTAGGCAGTTACCTGAACAGTTACCTCAGGAGCCTTTTAGAATTATTATTTTATGAAAATAACCTTTGTTATTATTATGATTACATCTAATCATCAACCCTATTATAAACCTGATTATGACTAAGTCTTGTAAATATGGTTTATAACGGATGTGTTATTTTGGAGACTCTCTCCAAACCCTCTGTCAATCTATCTACCCATCTATCTACCCATCTATCTATCCATCTATCTCTCTATCCATCTATCTACCCATCCATCCATCTATCTATCTATCTATCTATCTATCTATCCATCTATCTATCCAGGTGTTGTGTAAGGTGCTGGCAGGCCTCCTGCACTTCCTCTTCCTGTGTTGTTTCATGTGGATGTCCATAGAGGCCGTGCTGCTCTTCCTGTCTGT